>NW_015163186.1:7191-16969 GCF_001447785.1 Gekko japonicus | reverse complement strand
CACCCACCTCACAGGGTGTCTGTTGTGGGGAGGGGAAGGGAAAGGAGTTTGTACGCCGCTCTGAGACTCTGAGTGAAGGGCGGGGTATAAATCCAATCTCTTCTTCTTCTTCTTCTTCTTCAAAAAAAAAAAAAAGCATCGGACTGAGTACTGATCCCTGCGGTACCCACTGCTTACCACCCTCCACTGAGAAAATTGCCCATTTATACTCACTCTCTGTTTCCTAGTAATCAGCCAGTTTTTGATCCACAAAAGGACTTGTCCTTTTATCCCGTGACTATTGAGCTTACTTAGGAGCCTTTGATGAGGAACTTTATCAAAAACTTTCTGGAAGTCAAGGTAAACAACATCTATTGGGTCCCCCTGGTCCACATGTTTGTTTACTCCCTCAAAGAACACTAACAGGTTAGTGAGACAAGATAATCCCTTACAGAACACATGCTGAGTCTTCCTCAATAGTTTTTGTTCATCTATGCGCCTATTAATTCTTTCCTTAATAATAGTTTCCACCAACTTAATCGGTATCGAAGTCAGACTGACTGACCTGTACTTTCCTGGATCTCCTTTGGAACCCTTTTTAAAGATGGGAGTGATGTTAGTTACCTTCCAGTCCTCAGGAATGGAGGCAGATTTTAATGAAAGATTACATATTTTTGTCAGGAGATCCACAAGTGCCATCCGGGCCTGGTGATTTATCAGTTTTTAAGTTGTCTGGTCGTTTTTTAAAAAATGCAGGCAGGTGCATGCGCATATGCGGTCATGCACATATGCACATATAGGCAGACATTCCAAACCCCCCAGTGACGGAAATGGATCTGCAGATTCAGACTGCCAATCCATTCTGCGTGCGCTCCCCCACATCCAGACATCCGGCCACATGTGATGAATGTGCGGGGGACCAAAAACACCGCTTGTTAACGTGGTGTCTATTTACTCTGTTTCCCACTCGTCGTATGACGAGGTGAGTATGACTGGGGAATGGCTAATGAATGTGGCTGTCTGACTCTGCCTGTTTAATCCATTACAGGAACGCAGCTATATTGGGCCAAACCGTCCGCCTGAATGCAGCCATATTCCTTTACCATACATACTTCTTGAAATTACTTAGTAATATCGAGGAATCTTTATACGGACACCTTTGGGTAGTGAAGGGCGGGATATAAATCCAATCTCTTCTCCTTCTTCTCCTTCTTCTCTCTCCGTCTCTCTGTCTCTGTCTCTCTGTCTCTGTCTCTCTCTGTCTCTCTCTGTCTCTCTCTGTCTCTCTCTGTCTCTCTCTGTCTCTCTCTGTCTCTCTCTGTCTCTCTCTGTCTCTCTCTGTCTCTCTCTGTCTCTCTCTGTCTCTCTCTGTCTCTCTCTGTCTCTCTCTGTCTCTCTCTGTCTCTCTCTGTCTCTCTCTGTCTCTCTCTGTCTCTCTCTGTCTCTCTCTGTCTCTCTCTGTCTCTCTCTGTCTCTCTCTGTCTCTCTCTGTCTCTCTCTGTCTCTCTCTGTCTCTCTCTGTCTCTCTCTGTCTCTCTCTGTCTCTCTCTGTCTCTCTCTGTCTCTCTCTGTCTCTCTCTGTCTCTCTCTGTCTCTCTCTGTCTCTCTCTGTCTCTCTCTGTCTCTCTCTGTCTCTCTCTGTCTCTCTCTGTCTCTCTCTGTCTCTCTCTGTCTCTCTCTGTCTCTCTCTGTCTCTCTCTGTCTCTCTCTGTCTCTCTCTGTCTCTCTCTGTCTCTCTCTGTCTCCCTCTCCATATATGGGTTGCCTGGCCGGGGAGGGGACCTCCTGAGAAGTCCCACAACAGGCAGGGAACGTACCAGCAGTGGGGGCCCTCACTGGCAACATAGTGAAGTTGCAGGCGATGTGTTGACATCACTTCCCACGAACCCGGAAGTGTTGTCAGCACATTGCGAGGGACAGCTCTGGCATTTGGGTTACACTCTGTGTTTAAACTGGGGTCCCCCGGGGAACGTGTTACCATCACTTCCAGGTGCACAGGGAGTGACATCAGCATGTCAGGATGGCTGCCGATGTTCCCTCCTGTTTCCAAGCATTCTCCCCCCACGTACGCACTGGCTGCCCCCAATATAGATATACATGCACACAAAGAAACAGATAGTTACTTGATGTATGCAAATAACTTCTGTATAGAGCAGCATAGTCCACCTCTCTGGCTTTGGTTTTATTTACAGTTAGAGGGCTGAAGTCATCTGTTCAGTGTAAGCAAAAATCTAACCCCCCAAAGTTTGGAAATGTCAGCAATGGATGCAGACAAACTGAACCTTCTCTGCTTTTTGCTTCTTGTTGAAAGAAAGGGCGCAGGAGAGGCTGAAGCATTTCTCTGTGTTTATTTTTTTTAAATTCTGGACTGAAACTTGCCTATAATGATAAACGTTGTGCTGTTTCTAGGGTACTCTTGGTACAGATGGTTCCACGGGCACAAAAGGACCATCGGTAAGTATTTTCTTGATTTATTACATTGATGTCCCATCTTTCTTCCACGGAACTGATCAGACCCAGACCTCCTTAGCTGCAGCACGGTTTCTCCATTGGGTGCCTTCAGATCACATCCTGGGACCAGTAATCATATTCATGGTGGAAAGTGCCATCAAATCACCACGGACTTATGACAACTCCATAGGGTTTTCAAGGCATAAGATGAGCAGTGGTGGTTTACCATTGCCTGCCTCTGCTTCACAACCCTAGACTTCCTTGGTGGCCTCCCATCCAAGTACTAACCAGGGCTGACCCTGCTTAGCTTCTGAGATCTGAGGAGACCGAACTAATCTGGGCCATCCAAGTAGGACTGCCAACCTCCAGGTGACAGAGATCAGGTCACCTGGAGAAAATGGCTGCTTTGGAAGACGGACTCTATGACACCGTACCCCATTGAAGTCCCTCCCCTCCCCTCCCCAAACCGCACCTTCAAAATTTCCCAACTCAGAACTGTCAATCCTATATTCAGGTCAAGGCCTGATCATATCAGACATACAAGTAGTCCTGTCTTCCACTCTGTAGATCGGGTCAACCATATATCTGTTTCGTAGGGATCTCCAGGAACTTCAGGACCACCCGGCTCCCCAGGTCCACCGGGCTCCCACGGACCCCAAGGCAGCACGGGCCCTCCTGGCATTCGAGGACAAATGGTAAGGTGTCTATCGTGCTGGAGAAGGCAGGGATTAGCCACAAACAAGACTGTTTAAGAGCATTATGGAATGATGTTTGCCAGTTTGGTGTAGGGGTTAAGTGTGCAGACTCTAATCTAGGAGAGATGGATTTGATTCCCCACTCTTCTACTTGCAGCTGCTGGATGACCTTGGGCAAGCCGTAGTTCTGTCAGAGCTGTCCTTGAAAGAGCAGTCCTCAAAAGAGAGCTTTCAGCCCCACCTACCTCACAGGGTGTCTGTTGTGGGGAGGGGAAGGGAAAGGAGTTTGTAAGGCACTCTGAGACTCTTGAGTGAAGGGTGGGGTATAAATACAATCTCTCCTCCTCCTCCTCCTCTATCATATGAGGCTGTGTTATACTGAATCAGACCCTTGGTCCATCAAGGTCAGTATTGTCTACTCAGACTGGCAGCAGCTCTCCTTAGTTCCAGACAGAGGTCTTTCGCATCACCTACTGCCTGGTCCTTTCGACTGGAGATGCCAGGGATTGAACCTGGGACCTTCTGCATGCCGAGCAGAGGCTCTCCCACTGAGCCATGGCTGCTCCCCATTCTTACTCTAGGGGACCTCACAGAATAACAGAGGCACATTTACGAAATACGCAAGAGCTTTAATTTGCAACTAAAAAACTTATGTACATCATAAATATACTGACATGGTGGTGCCTTGGCTGGAACGTTTTCCGTTGCTACTCAGCTGCGGGATTAGTTTATGCCCTGCAGATATTGGATGTAAGTCCCAGAAACCATTGCATTAAGAGAAATCGGGTGGAGGGCAGTGGAGGAGAGTAGGACAATGGAGGACATTAGAGGAGAGTAGGACAAGAGGAGAGTAGGACAATGGAGGACATTAGAGGAGAGTGGGCCAATGGAGGACATTAGAGGAGAGTAGGACAATGGAAGACATTAGAGGAGAGTAGGGCAATGGAGGACATTAGAGGAGAGTAGGACAAGAGGAGAGTAGGACAATGGAGGACATTAGAGGAGAGTAGGACAATGGAGGACATTAGAGGAGAGTAGGACAATAGGAGAGATTAGAGGTGAGTAAGACAATGGAGGATAGAGGAGAGTAGGACAATGGAGGACATTAGAGGAGAGTAGGACAATGGAAGACATTAGAGGAGAGTAGGACAAGAGGAGAGTAGGACAATAGAGGACATTAGAGGAGAGTAGGACAATGGAAGCCCTTAGAGGAGAGTAGGACAAGAGGAGAGTAGGACAATGGAGGACATTAGAGGAGAGTAGGACAATGGAAGACATTAGAGGAGAGTAGGACAATGGAGGACATTAGAGGAGAGTAGGACAATGGAAGCCCTTAGAGGAGAGTAGGACAAGAGGAGAGTAGGACAATGGAGGACATTAGAGGAGAGTAGGACAATGGAAGCCCTTAGAGGAGAGTAGGACAAGAGGAGAGTAGGACAATGGAGGACATTAGAGGAGAGTAGGACAATGGAGGACATTAGAGGAGAGTAGGACAAGAGGAGAGTAGGACAATGGAGGACATTAGAGGAGAGTAGGACAAGAGGAGAGTAGGACAATGGAGGACATTAGAGGAGAGTAGGCCAATGGAGGAAAATGGAGGAGAGGAGGACCATGAAGGACAGTTGAGGAAAGGAAGACAATGGATGACAGTGCGGATAGCTGTTTTAACGGATAATATTTGCTCTCAGGGAGACCCTGGAGTTCCTGGTTTCAAAGGAGAAGCGGGCCCCAAAGGAGAACCTGTAAGTGTTAAAATATGTGACCAATAATATTTCTTTTCTTCTTTTAAAAAGCGATGTTTCCTTCGACACGTGCTCGTTTCAATGTGTGTGCTTCCTTTGACTTTTTAATTTCTTTAGTAAAACAAATGCAAGCCACGCAATTTGCAGTTTTTAGCAATTACTGTTAAAAGTCGCTGTTTGGCATCTTGAAGGAGTCTGCACTGCTGGGAAAGGATGGTTTCTAGACCAAAACATAAAGCCTCTCTGGGAGTCTCTGCAGAAATAGAGTTGCTAGCACGGGGGTCCCCAGCATGGTACCCTTGGGTGCCCCGGCACCCGTTGACACCGTTCCTGGTGCCCACCAAGTGGGGCCAGGTGGGGCTTTTGCCCAGCAAGGCTTCTGATTGGCCTTTGGAGATTTGATTGCCTGTATGGATTTTTAAAAATATTGCTTTGGCAGCAGCTGCCACCACAGCACAAGGATGTTCACTGTGTGACAGAAGGTAAGCTGCGGCAGCCATTTTGTGGCTGGCTCTGCTAGGGTTGCCAGGTCCTTACCACGTTCCAGCAGGGGGCTCCAGTCTTCTTCTTGGAGTCTTCCGGCACATGTGTGAAGTGCATGTGACGCGATGACATCACTCAGAAGTGACATCATCGCACAGGGCACATTGTACGGGGGATGCTCTAAGATTTGAGGAAAACCGATTGTTACCATAGAGTTTCCCCCCAAAATGCTAGAGTGTCCCCGCGTGACTTGCCCTGTGCAATGACATCACCTCTGGCTCAAAAAGGTTGGGAACCCCTGTGCTAGTGTAATGTCCGACCCAAATTGAAAGGCAGGAGGGTGCTGACTTACACTTCCCCCATAATGTTAAAAAATAGTAGGATGTTTTTCAAACTAAGTAAAAACATTTCATTCATTATTATCATTTGTAGTTTCATTGCATCGTTCCTCTTGCATTTCACTTTCCTTTCAGGGTTATGGAAGGTCTTGAACATAGAAAAAAAGAACTGATATTTGTGGGACAAATTACCAAATGAAAAATATTTGAACTCAAGACTAGGACTGCATTCCTGTGCTTCCCAATAGAACAGAAGGTCTCGTGGAGGTCACCTTCTAAATCAGCATCTGTAGAGCTGGGCTGAGCCTTCCTTAATCTTGCTCATGGATATCTTTAATACATGCATGGCAACCCTGTGTCGCTTGTAGATATGACGGTGCTTACCACCAACAAATCTATCATGTTCTCCCATTAGTATTGTTACTTAGTTACTTCATTTATCACCTACCTTTCTCATTGAGACTCAAGGTGAATGACAAAAACTATTCCGTAAAGTCCAGTATAATTCATAGAATGAACAATGGAATAAAACTGGAAGACACCATTAGAGAAGAGGAATTTGAAAAACAAACCACAGTATAATACCCCTTGAGGGGGCCACATTTGGTGTATGTGGAGCCCCACAAATGGTTGAATAACGTCCCCTGAGGACTCTTGGGGTCAAGAAAACAGCACGGGGTGGGAAGGCAGGAGCCCCCTCCACTAGTGGAACAATGGTCCCAGTTTGAATTTGGCTCTGCTGGGGAAGTAAGTTTCAAAAGAGACTCGAAGGGCTCCACCGACCTGGCTTGTGGCCAAACGTATTGTGTATCAAAAGGGGCCATGCCCAAAGCCAGTTCAAGTCCAACATCCTATCCTCACTGACTCTCACTTGCATCTTGGTGCTATGGGTCAGTGCCTAACTAGCAACCCATAAACCGGTTGGAGCTGTTCTGTAGGGAACCGATCGTGTGGAAAAACTGAAGCAATGACTCCCCCTTCTTTACAGATGTCTTCTGTTAATTTGATACACAAGGCACTGAGTTTCAAAAACACAGTCGAAACTGTTAGTTTAGTTTGTATATACAGGAACATCTGATTTGTCAGAAGGGAAATATATGCAGTACCAGACAAGTGAATAATTACAGCAAAACTATTTGGCCAGCGCTCCAGATGGACAGACTCTGTGCCAGCAAACAAACAAGGATAAAGAATGGTTGTGGGATGATGTCCATTCAGATCTTGCTGCTTCATGAAACCTTATCTAGTGATGAACCCAGAAAAAGGTGCAAGCTGCATTCTAAAGCATAACTAGAGAGCCAGTTTGGTGTAGCGGTTAAGTGCGCGGACACTAATCTGGGAGAACCGGGTTTGATTCCCCACTCCTCCACTTGCACCTGGCTGGATGACCTTGGGCAAGCCATAGCTCTGATAAGAGCTGTCCTTGAAAAAGAGCAGTTTCTGTCAAGAGCTCTCTCAGCCCCACCTACCTCACAGGGTGTCTGTTGTGGGGAGAGGAAGGGAAAGGAGTTTGTAAGCCGCTCTGAGACACCTTTGGGTAGTGAAGGGCGGGGTATAAATCCAATCTCTTCTTCTTCTTCTCTTCTCTAAACAGTCGTTGCTCCTTCTGGTTTCCATCTTGTGAACTACGATGTGACTGAATCATGGGCATTTGCATTTATGTGATATTTATGTTATATTTTTTTTCCTCTAGGGTCCACATGGCCCTCAGGGTCCAATTGGACCTGTGGGTGAAGAAGGGAAAAGAGGTCCCCGTGGAGATCCAGGAGCGGTTGGTCCTCTGGGACCGGTGGGAGAAAGGGTAAGAGGTCACTGGAAAAGCCAAAATCTTACAAATGGGGCTTTCGCTGGAATGATTCAAGATGTCTGGCTGCCTGAAGCAGGAAATCCAAAGGGGTCATTCCAACATACACACAAAATTCTGGTGTGGTTGTTACTGACAATAAAAATTAAATTATTTACTAATTGCTTTAATAACCTCCTCTTTAATGGTTTCCCCCAAATCTGCAGCCCCTGATGGGTTAGCTCCAGTTCCCTAATGTTAGGAATGGTTTGGAGCCATCCTTGGTAAAGTTAGAGGGCTATCGACAACCAAAGCAAAATTTCTGTGAAGACTGAAACAGGAAACCGACGCTATCTCTTGTGAAAGCACATGTGACTAACTGTGATTGTATAGTCCATTCAATGGGTGGAGTTAGGGGTTAGAACTCTCCGGTTTCTCAGCAGGCCCCATATGGATAGGATAAGCCAAAGAACAGTGCCGTTTTCTTTGAATTGTATTTTATTAAAATGGCCAAAGATACCCTGTTTTGTTTTTAAATTGGGGAAGAAGTTTGAAAAATTATGTTCCCCCCCCCCTTGATTATTCCAACATATATAGCTAATTTGTCAATGTGTCACATTTGCTCAATGGCTCAAGCCGAAATAGGCTTTTGAATCTAGATGTTTCGTTGACATAATGATTCTGTTGAAATCACGTGGTCATGATGAACAGTGGGATTCCATCCTACTTCACTACTAATTTACATCAATGCAGCTTTCATGAGATAGAACTGAAACACACAACATTCTGTCCCACCCGCCTCGATTCCAGATTTGAAATAACAGATTTCTTTTAAAATCACAATTTTGCCATCTTGGATCTGGCCCACTATTCCTGGTGGCTGTGGAAAGTGCCGTCAAATCATGGTAGACTCATGGTGATCCCAGAGGGCTTTCAAGGGAAGAGACATTCAGGGGTGGTTTGCCATCGCCTGCCTCCACGTCACGACCCTGAATTTCCTTGCTGGTCTCCCCCCCAAATACTGACCAGGGCCGACCCTGCTTAGCTTCCAAGATCTGATGAGATCAGGCTAGCATGAGCCATCTAGGTCAGGGTTATTTGTTCCTTTTAGGCAGAGAGCCAATAGCTGAAATATTTGAAGAACCGATGGATATTATGGGTTGGATCCTTTCAGTTTTCCCACAGGCACGAGACAGAGGAGTGGCAGTCTTACCCAGTTTGCCTCCTCACTACTTCCATGTTCTGCAGAACGTTTTGTCCACATGGATCCCATGATCCCTAGCATAACCTCTTGGGAGATCACAGGGATGAAAGTTGGTAGGATCCGACCCCATATCCTTAAGCCAGCCTTACATCCTGTCCTCGAACACACTGACTTGGAATAAGTTTACGGCAAGATCTGGAGAGAAATGTCCTGCCCCTGTAATAGAGGTTTAATTTTTGGAAATGGGCAGTGGAAGTTTTTCAAGACCTGGAGGTCAAGTCAATGACCTGGAGGTCAAGTCAAGTGTGACTCCATACCCTACAAACTGAGAGACAACTCCTATATGTGGGATTCCCATTACCCTGACTCGGGGGCTCCCTGCCCCCAACTCCTGTTGCCAGCTGCCTCTCTGATTGGCAGCAGGATGATTTCTTTTAACGGCAGTATCGCATGCACCGCTACGTCACTTCCAGTGAAATCCTAGAAGTGACATAGGGTAGCTCTAGGAATTGTTAGGAGAACTACCCTACATCACTCCAGTTTTTCCACCAGAAATGATGTAGCAGTGCATGTGATACTGCAGTCCCCCAATGTCCCCGCTCATAATCCTCCCTCCTCCTGACAATCCTACTTCTTCATCCTTTAGGGCCTCCCTGCAAGACATCGTCGTCTAGATTCACCCTGTCCATCACCGCTTGCGGGCATCCATTGAGAGCTTCCACAGCTCTATTAAAGGCGCCTCCAACGTCTGTGTACTAGAAATGGGGAAATGAGCAGTTATCAGCTCCTTGATACATACTGCTGTGCATATGACTATGAACAGAGAATAGTAATTAACTGAGAATCGTAATGATACACGTTTTAAATTTGCGTGCAATTTTGTGCAGATATAAAAAATTATGCTTTGATTCTATAGGGTCCTCCTGGGAATCGGGGCTTTCCAGGTTCTGATGGCTTGCCAGGACCCAAGGTAAGGTGACACAGAGGAGCAAAACGCATGCAGAGATATCTTTTAAGAAAGAGAAAAGGGGGAGATTGACATAAGCGGCCCCAAAGTACTTAATATCTGGAAATCGGTTCAAGAGGAATGCTCCATCGACAGG
>NW_015163186.1:0-4217 GCF_001447785.1 Gekko japonicus | reverse complement strand
CTCCTCCTCCTCCTCCTCCTCCTCCTCCCTTGGCTTGCCTGGGCACCCAGCAGCTGTGGGGCACCCGGGCAAGCCAGCCCTTGGACAGGCCGGGGTAGGCATGGGGAGGCATTTAAATTCCTCCCCGATCCTTCCAGGGGCCCCCTGGCCCCCCTGCCTCAGAGTAACTGGGGGGTTGTCTCTCTCCAGGCCTTCCCTCTGTAGCCACGCACTCAGAGGTTTTGGCTGCAGTGGGCGTGGCCAACTCTGAAGCCAGCCGGAACTCCGTTCCTGTGCGTTCCTGCCCCAAAATAGTCCTGGCTTTGAGCCGCAGAAGCTCATACCCCCAAGATCTTGCTGGACTCTAAGGTGTTACTGAATTTGAATCTAGCTGTTCCGCTGCTGACCAGCACGCCTCCCTCCTGAATACCTTTTGGAATATATGTGACTTTTTGCCAGTATGCACCAGTTAAGCGCTAAAACTACTCTTATTTTGTAACGTCTGAATGTCTTACAGGGTCTCACAGGAAATCCAGGCGTTTCAGGTCCAGAAGGCAAGTCGGGTCCTTTGGTAAGTAAGTTTAGAAAGTGTGAGAGAATATGGATTCGACTTTTCGGATGACCTAGATTCAAATCCTGCAGCACTTTAGCAGCCCTCGAGATTTGGGGGCTTCTAAGGTGCTGCTGGACTCAAATGTAGATCTTCTGCTGAAGACCAACGTGACTTTTCAGACAACATTCTCTATCTTGGAACCTCAACTTCCAAACACTAGGTTTCTAAGATGACTATTCATTAAGTTGTTTTGGGATTTAGGGTGATGATAATTCTCCTCGGGCCTGAGTTGCATCACGTGTCCCACAACAGTCATGTTTTCATACCGTAAGAACCGCTTTCTCCCGTATGAACCTCCCTGTTCACTCCAGTCATCTTTGGAGGCCCTGTTTCGGTTGCCCCCACCATCTGAGGCTAGATGAGTGGCAACCCAAGAAAGGTCCTTCTCGGTCGTGGCACCGAAACTTTGGAACTCACTCCCCAGGGAGATTCGTCTGTCTCCCTCTATCGGTGAAAGGGCAGAGGGTGGACTTGAAGGCATCTCATCCCCGCTGAGCTTCTCCCCCTCCCCCAACACCTCCCTCCCCAAATCTCCAAGAATTTCCCCAGCCCCACTGGACAACTGCAGGTCACATGGTAGGAATCCAGGCTACTCTGCCATTCACTAAATTGCAATTGGTGGAAGTGATACGTTTTAGGACTGATTCAAGTCCATTTGAGGGAAGCTCCTTCCTGTTTCTGGTACCTTGCTGTGTCTTTGGATGAAGCACAGAAACATCATGCTGGAAGGGGCCTTAAAACAAGTCTAGCCCACCACCTGGTGGTGCATAATACTAAAGGAGCTAGAACTGTTGACTGCCAGACAATCTTAGGATCTCCTGGCTACACACAAGGTCATGCAATAATGATTAATTAACTATTATTACTTAAATCAATAAGGTTGAAGTGACATGTGAGGTCTGTGAGAGGGTCACCGTCATACCGCATTAAGTTGTTTTGGGATTTAGGGTGATGCTCATTCTCCTCGGGCCTGCTTGGCATCACGTGTCCCACAGCAGTCATGTTCTCATACCGTAAGAACCGCTTCCTCCCATATGAACCTCCCTGTTCACTACAGTCATCTCTGGAGGCCCTGTTTCAGTTGCCCCCGCCATCTGAGGCTAGATGAGTGGACACCCAAGAAAGGTCCTTCTCGGTCATGGCACCGAAACTTTGGAACTCACTCCCCAGGGAGATTCGTCTGTCTCCCTCTATCGGTGAAAGGGCAGAGGGTGGAGTTGAAGGCATCTCATCCCCGCTGAGCTTCTCCCCCTCCCCCAACACCTCCCTCCCCAAATCTCCAAGAATTTCCCCAGCCCCACTGGACAACTGTAGGACACATGGTAGGAATCCAGGCTACTCTGCCATTCACTAAATTGCAATTGGTTGATGTTTTAGGACTGATTCAAGTCCATTTGAGGGAAGCTCCTTCCTGTTTCTGGTACCTTGCTGTGTCTTTGGATGAAGCACAGAAACATCATGCTGGAAGGGGCCTTAAAACAAGTCTAGCCCACCACCTGGTGGTGCATAATACTAAAGGAGCTAGAACTGTTGACTGCCAGACAATCTTAGGATCTCCTGGCTACACACAAGGTCATGCAATAATGATTAATTAACTATTATTACTTAAATCAATAAGGTTGAAGTGACATGTGAGGTCTGTGAGAGGGTCACCGTCATACCGTCATGTTATTAACATTAAAGCAGCCACCTGGGATTGCTAATCTGATTTAGGAGCCGGGGAAAGGTGTGCTTAACTCTCTTCCACACCATTTGCCCTATCTGAATCCCACCTCCCCTTGAAACGTTTATTGGTCCCATAGGGGAGACATACGGGTTAGGCACAGTCCTGAAATAAACAACACAAGATTTAATGTGAAGTGGGGGGAAACACAACTGAGACCAAAATATTTGTAATGTTCAGCATTAAACATTTGACGTTTTTACAGGGTGCACCAGGAGAAGATGGCCGCCCAGGCCCAGCAGGTTCCATAGGGATTAGAGGCCAGCCAGGGAGTATGGGTCTCCCCGGGCCAAAGGGCAGTAGCGTAAGTAACGTGCCTAACAATTGCTATTTGTTTTTCAAAAGTGCTATACTATGCTTGATAACCACCGTAACTCAAGATAAATAGTATACTCTTTTTGTGTGCTAGGGGGACCCCGGAAAACCTGGAGAAGCCGGCAACGCGGGCGTCCCAGGGCAGAGAGTGAGTTTTCTTCAAAATTATTTTTCTCGAGTAAAGAACACAGCATGTTCCTCTTGTGTGCGCATCTGTTTGCTAAATTAAATTTCTTTCATTCTTTCATTTTAGGGAGCTCCTGGTAAAGATGGGGAAGTTGGTCCAGCTGGTCCAGTTGGCCCCCCTGTAAGTTCCCGGACAAAAGTATTTGTCTATTCTACTTTAGTACCCATGACAATGCTAAATGAAAACCACTGAAAGTAATGATATGAAAACCACTGGAGTAATGATACGAGGTGCTTGTGCTTATATCCTTAGGGGAATATGTTCCTTTTCTTGATTCTGCCCCTAGAAAGTGTCTGGAGATCTCCCACTATTATGACTGATCACCAGATGAGATCAGTTCCCCTGGAGAAAAATGGCTGCTTTGGAGGGTTGACTCTATGGTATTACACCCTGCTGATGCCCCTCCCCTCCCCAAGCCCCAAGCTCCACCCCCCAAATCTCCAGGTATTTCCCAACCCAGAGCGGGTCATAGGGTTGCCAGGTCTTACCCGGCTGCTGGTAGGGCTCCCGATTTTTACTGGAAGTGACGTCATTGCGTTTCCAACATTTGGGCAGCACTCTAGGTTTTGGGCAAAACTCTATGGTTTTGCGGGTCTCAAAACCATAGTTGTTTTTCAGTTGCACAGTCAAGTCCGACTCTTCGCGACCCCATGGACCACATCACGCCAGGCCCTCCTGTCTTCCATTGTGCTCCGGAGTTTGTTTAATTTCACGTTCGTTGCATCTATGACACTGTCTAACCATCTCATCCTTTGCCGTCCTGGTCTTCTTTGACCTTCAGTCTTTCCCAGCATCAGGGTCTTCTCCAGTGAGTGCTCCCTTCTCATTTGCTGGCCATAAAGTTTTGCCCAAAACCTAGAGCATCGTCCCCAATTTCGGAAATGCAAAGACATCACTCCTGGGTGACATCATTGTGCCAGCGGCACTGGGAGGGGGCTTTTCGGGGTGGGGCTTCCCCCGGCAGCCAATCTGGGCCATGGCATATTGGGCCCCCCAAAATCAGGGGCTCCCCTGGCCCCACTGGGGGAATGGCAACCCTAGCTGGCCACCTTAATCATGGGAACTGGAATAAGTATGAATAAATTTAGTTAACTGAAGGATTGTGTGGGATGAACAGAAGTCCCATAAAGGCGCTGAAGCAAGACGAAAAAAAGGAAATGAGCATGCAGTTCTGTCTGTAACGGCTCTTGAGTTTTAACTGGTGTGTTCTCCCTAGAGTGGTGGTTTTATTGTCTTGTATTATTCAAGAGATTACCAGTGCAACTACAGTTCTCTGAAACTTTGTTGGAAAAGGCACCGTTTGCTTTTCAGTTCAGGCGTCTACTGCTTTGTCTAGAATTGTATGCTGACAAGAACTCAAGTATTTTATACCTGTTATTGGCTCTTGACATAGAAGTGGT
>NW_015163185.1:172031-173447 GCF_001447785.1 Gekko japonicus | reverse complement strand
GGAGTTAGTGGAACGGCCAATGCCACAGCAGGCTGAAGGCACTGATTCTCTGCCAATCAAAGGCAAGGGGGAGCTATGGGAGAGCCAGTGGGACACCATGATAGAGCAGCCAGTGTAAACACCCCAAATGGTCCCACCTCCATTTTTTTGGACTTGCTTCTGGTGTGCCTTGAGCCAGCTACTCTTAGGGCTACTGCAGCTGCTCCAGGAGGTCCATGCCTCATTTTTCCTTGTTGTGCTTTGCTTTTCTCTTGCCCTGAGCGCAGCCTCTGGAGCACGTGGCATGTCTGATAGCAGCTTTCTCAGTGGGTACTGCTTTGGTAAGTGGACATTCTTTTTTCCTAGTGTGAATAGGCAGCATCCAGCAGTATGGAGACGAGTGGCAAAACAGCACTAACTGTGATAGACCACAGCCAAGCAGGAGGGGAATGAGAGGAGCAGCCTATGCACGGCCTCACATGGTCTTCCTGCTTCCACAGCCGGCTTCTCATTTGAAGGCCGCCCCTCTCCCTCCTCTCCTGCTCATCTCTATCTTCAAACTTTGCCAACACGAAATGAAGGGCCCCCTGCCCACACTGCAGGTCTGGCATCTTCCCAGAGGGGGCTGGGCACATCTGCAGGTGGCATAGCCCCCTTCGCCCCCACATGGCTATGGGCCTGATCTGTACTCTGTTGCCAGAGTGGGATGCAAAAGCCATAAGAAGGGCTAAATTTAGAACAAACCAATTAAAATATCCCTACTGTATCAGCAAGGGTATTCTAATTGGTTCGTTCTAAATTCACAATGCCCAATTAGAATATCCTATGACTGGTTTCTATTTGTCAACTGATAAATGGAGGGAAATAGAAGAAGAGGAGAAGAAGAGATTGGTTTTATACCCTGCCCCTCACTACCCAAAGGAGTCTCAGAGTGGCTTACAAACTCCTTTCCCTTCCCCTCCCCACAACAGACACCCTGTGAGGTAGGTGGGGCTGAAAGAACTCTGCTCTTTTTTCAAGAACAGCTGTGCCAGAACTATGGCTTGCCCAAGGTCATCCAGCCAGGTGCAAGTGGAGGAGTGGGGGGAATCAAACCCGGTTCTTCCAGATTAGAGTCCACGCATTTAACCACTACACCAAATAGTATATGCTTGTTATTTCTCTGTGAAGGAGTGCGGTCACACGTGCCAGATAACACGGGGGGAGGGGGGGAAGCGAGGCTATTTGTTCCGTAGTAATGTGACCCGCCAATGCATGATCAGATGCAACGGCGGGTGAATCGGGGTTTTTTCTTCAGCGCGTGTTTCCAGTGTGCTTCAACGAGAAATCACTGACACAATGGGAGCGCGCTGGAGCAATCATACGGGGAAGTCCGTCTGCGGCCTGTCGCAAACCCGTTTGATAGTGCACTTTCCCTGGTATTTTTTAACTCTGCTT
>NW_015163185.1:145969-171349 GCF_001447785.1 Gekko japonicus | reverse complement strand
TAGAGTTTTTTAAGGCAAGAGATGAGCAGAGGTAGTTTGCCATTGCCTGCTTCTGCACAGCATCCCTTGAGTTCCTTGGTAGTCTCCCATCCAAGTATTAACCTGCTTAGCTTTCAAGGTTTGATGAGATCAGGCTATGCTGGGCTATTCAGGCTATTCAAAGTGTACATAGCCAAATAATGCAAGCAGCCTTCAGTTACAGTGGACTTCTGTGTGTGGCCTTTGTTTTACTGTCACTGAGCTGAGCTGAGTGCTGTAGTTACGGCTCAAGTAAGTATATATGGCGCTCCAGGATCCAGAAGTTTGATAATGAGCAAAGTTGGCAGCTTAATGGAAACACTTACCTTCCTTGACAGGTTACCACAAAATCAACCATGGAGTTCTCCATTTGAGCAGCTGCCCCCTGGATACTTGTCATTTGGATAATATTTATCCCAAGGATCCCCTCTGGCAGAAGAAGACAATCAGCAAAAGGTCAGCATTTCTGAGAAAAGAACTTTGACAGCAAAAACATACTATCTGGAAACTTACAATGGAATCCTCCTAAGAACACTTTCCTGAGAGTAAGCCCTGTTGAATACACCTAAGCAGGATTAGTAGACCTGTTTAGGGTGGCTCTCTTAGTTAATATCAGAGCTTATTTCAGTCTGAAGACTGCCAGCAAAAGGCTGCCCATTAAAGTCAATGGACTTAGAATGGTGGAACTCTGCTTAGGACATCACTGCAGTTAACATACAGTGGGCACACACACCCCAGTGCCTCTTCCCAAAGAGTAAGTGGATGCATTATAATGACTGAATATTGGAAATGTATGCGATTTCTGCCTCCTGCTGTTTAACTGTATGATCTACCCAACAGGATTAATGCACATGTCGATCTATTTCAAATGGTAACTTAGGGTTGTGAATCTAAGCACATTTAAATTAGAGACAAGGTCCATTGAAATTAATGGGGTGCAAATCTCATTTGCTGTATGAACAAAGAAATATAGTGGAAGAGCTGTAGTTCAACTGCTCTACATGTGTGATTTTTTTTTTAAAAAAGGACAACTCTGCTGAAGTGTCAGAAAGGATGTGCAAATGCAGATGACAGCCTGATGAAGTAGCAGGACACAGAACTTCTAAATAAGCACAAATGTTTATTGGCAAGTCTGCTTAGCAGAGTGCTCAGTAACATGGATTGAGGTTAGAATTGTCCCTTTACTGAAGCTACAGAACAAATAATTTTCTGAAATGTGTCCCATTACATGAAATAACAGGCACACACTGTGAGGATAAGACTTCCTTGTGCAATTAGGACAATATGACAGCGGTGTTTCCATTACACCCTGCCAAACCATGGCCTTTCCTTACTGACGGAGATCATACCTGCAATGGAGAGAGACGATTGATACTGTCCGTATCGGGTAATATGGCACCCTTCAGCAGTCCCTCTTCTGTTGGAAGTTCCATTAAACTATCAAAGCGAGGAGTTGTCACATTAGGAGCCACTTTAGTCGTTAACGCTGAATCAAGTGGAAAGGAAAGGAGTTAATGCAGATACATTTATATCAAAACATTTTGGGCAGAATTGACCAGTAACTTCTTTTGGTCTCTAGCTCAGCACCTGTCAGGGAGCTGACATATAGGGAGGACCACTGCCTGGTATTTTAACTTTCGGTTCTTACTGCCTGACAATACTCTGTGTTTTATGTGCCTGACCTTGAGTGCCTAGCTGTAACACATTCCCTGAGAACCAGGGGTCATTTCCTGCAGGAGCGCACAGGAGCGGAGCTCCGGCAGTAAAGAGCCCAGGGGGCAGGCACATGCAGCAATCCCCACCCCCTGCTCCCAGCAGCCCTCAGTCAGAGCAAGAGGAAGCCAGGTAAGTTGCAGAGCCCCCCCGACCCCAAACAGTCCAGTGGCACCTTTAAGACCTAGTTTTATTCAGGTACAAGCTCTTCCTCCTCTGCGAGGACAGATCTGCACGTTCCCCCCCCCCCATAGCTAGCAATCCAAAGCAGTCCAGTGGAGCCTGAGCGGTGGGTGTTGCCTTCTGACACACTTCCGGTGATGTCAGGGGGTGTGGCATATGCAAACAAGTTATGCTCATGAGCTCCTGCACCTCTTTTTCTACGAAATGACCCCTGCTGAGTACTATCCTGTTGCCAGGGCCCGGTACTTTGGGAGGGCTCCTCCTAATGCCTTGATTGGCTACGCACCATCAAGGTACCCCTTTGAACCCAGTATATCTCCCATCCCCGCGCCTTTTCCATTAGTCTTAACACAAATCCTGAAATGTAGATGTACTGCCAGTACTATACCAATATACTTCTGAAGAAGAGAGTTGTTGGATCTGATTGCTGTAGGAGTCTGACAGCACCTATTCATTGTAATGAGGCAGGAAAATTACCTGGTAGGATTGTGACTATTCTGAATTTTAATTGAGATTGGATGTATGTATTTCATACTATTCATCAAAGGCACATAAAATTGGGGGAGGACTGTGGCTCAGTGATAGAGCCTCTGCTTTGTATGCAGATGGCCCCAGGTTCAATCCCCAGCATCCCCAGTTAAAAGGGTTAGGGTTAGGGCAATGTGAAAGACCTTTGCCTGAGACCCCAAAGAGCCCCTGCCAGTCTGAGTACTCAGTATTGACCTTGATGGACTGAGGGTCTGATTCAGTATAAGGCAGATTCATATGTTCATCCAAATGACAGTGCTTGTTCCTCACTGGTTGGATGTGACAGTGAGACTCTTGTACAGTTTACAGTTTCTCTAAAGATTTTGTGCATAGCAAAAGATCTGTGCTTACGATTTCCCATGTCTTGTTGCAGTGCCCCTTCTACCATGCACTACGACTGAAATTTCTAAATTTTATTTTAGCTCAATTAGAAGAATATCCTGATTGCCTAAAGATCCTTATTCTTCTTGATAACCCAAACCTTGAGATAATGGAAACTGTTGCTAAATTTCTTCTTGGTGCCATTTCTTTGTTGTTCAGTCGCACAGTCGAGTCCGACTCTTCGCGACCCCATTTCTATTCGCCCTTTATTTAATTGATGGATATACTTAATTGGTAATTCCTCATTTCTGTATTTTGCAAGTATTATTCTATGCTGTGGAGTTTTGGGGGGTTTTTTTTGTACATGGGTTTGCAAGGGTTACATGCCAATAAAGGTAACTGGATTGATTGATTTAATCAAAGCCAATAATGATTTAATCAATGCCAATAAAGGTAACTGGATTGATTGATTTAATCAAAGCCATGCAGGGGTCGTAGTTTAGTTTAATGGCAGGTTGGTAGGTATAAGGACTTCAAAACTCATTGAGGTAAGGCAGGAAAAATTTTCAGAGCCAATATATGACACAATAAAAATGTGTACTTCAACTTACCCATTAGCAGGGGGAGAGTTTTTTAAACATACGGTGGTCTCTCTGCCTACTTGGTTAGCTGTGTTTCTGATGTTGGGTGACTTACTACTCCTTTCAGGGGTTTTTCTTATTGGAAGGCTTGTATGAGCAAGGGGCAGGGAAGGTGAAAATGTGCTTAGGCATGGGCCATACGTATTGTCTTGCCTGGCTCTTCCAGCCAGGGTGTTAAATGCAGAAGAAATAGCAAATCTTAATCTGTTGGAGATGCTGAACCATTTGCTAATTACTGCTACAAATCTGAATTGTTAATAGAATTGACCAGTTCCCTTACTTTACACTGATCCACAGACTCTTACCTGGGAAGGTGGGGAATGGTGGAGGAGGTGTCACAGGTCCACAAGGGGCAGGTATAATAGCTTCAACAGTCAAGTTAAGGCTGAAATTTCCCACGAGTGTATATGTGTGCATTGAAACAGGATCACTGAAAACAAAAGAGCCACTGCCATCTCCAAAATCCCAGTGGTAGGAAACAACAGAGTGGTTCAGGTAGTGGCTGGGGTCATGAACACGGACTTCAAATGTAATAGGGATGTCCTTGATGAAGATATGGTCTGAAGCATTGCGATCATTCTTCTGAGTCATGGTCACATGTAAGGGGATAGTATCTGCATATAAAATAAAGTCAAAAGAAAGATTCAGACTACGGCTGAACCGAAAATAGATACTTTCATAAGAATCTTTCATAGTTGTGGAAGGAACTGACATTATCCTTGCTAACACAGGTTCTCAAACCTTCATCCAGCTATAGACCCACAAACCATTTCTTCAGCCAGGCAAACTGAACTTATTTGTTTTCTCCAGCCCATGCTGGAGAAGAAACTGGTGAAATGCACTCTGTGAAGAGAATCAACTTAAACATCCCTCTCCCACTGTCAAGTCTCTCCATGTAGTGCTTAGTGGGAACCTGTCAGCCCCAGTGGTTATTCTCTGAGAAAGATTCAAGCAGTCAGCCACAATCCGTGTGGTTGTTCGTGACTGAAACATTCTCAAGGACAACTGCTGTGGATAAATGGCTGACATAGGGCTGGGAGAACAAGTATATTCCAGTGCCTGTCACATCCATAGAGGGGTTTTTTTGGAATTTTTAATGTTTGTGTGCGTATGTGTGTGTGAGAGAGAGAGAGAGAGAGAAAGAGAGAGAGAGAGAGAGAGAGAGAGCGCGCACCTGGAAGTCATGGTGACCTCTGGTGACTAACCCCTAGTGGGGGCCTGGAGGATATTCAGAGAGGTGGCTGAATAAAGCCTGCCCCTGTCCTCCGACTGCTGGTATTTCAAGGAGGTCTCTCATCGAAGTACTTGCCAGAGACAACCCTGCTTAGCTTCTGAGATCTGACGAGATCAGGCTTGCCTGGGCTATCCAGGTCAGGGCCCCCATTGTGCCCATGTTGAACCTCTAGGGTAAACAGTACAGATTTGCCAAGCTACGATTTAACCTTCCCCACTCACCTGTTACCACATAAACAGCACTTGCAGTTGTTACTGGTACATATGACCGAAAACCTCTTCTGTAAATTGATACTTCCATAATGTGGCTGCCAAGAGTGATATTTGTTGTGTTAATGGAAACAATGGCTGAAGAGCCTCCTGTCTTTTGGTAGTACTGCCCTGTGAAAAGATGAAAAGGTGGGGCAATAGTACTATTGCTCTGAGTACTATTCCTCTTTGTCTTCGGAAAAGGTCACATGAACACTAATTTTTACTAAATATCCTTCACAAAAATATTGATGAAAGCACAGGTCTTCTGACGTGAACACTTATCTGCAGTCTTCCTGTCCCCACTCAGCAATCCTTTGCCATCTAATTCCAGTGTGGTGTAGTGTCTAGGGTGCCGAACTAGGAACTGGGATATCCAGGTGCGAATCCTGCACAACTACAGCAGGTCACTTCCATGTGTCAAAAATGTGTCATGCCAGTTTTTCTTTTAAATTTGAACTGTTCTCCTATAACCATAATATGCACCTAGGAGAGCTATAACTGTATGCATCTGATAAAGTGAGCTCTGACTTACTGAAGCTAAATAAAGCTGGAATAAATGTTATTATCCTTTAAGGTGCAACTGGATTCGAGTTTTATTTGAGAGAGTTGCACATTTTTAAAAATCTTCCTTCTAAAATTTAGAGAATTCGATAAAACAACTTATGTATTCTCAAAGCAGTTCTGAACTGACCTCTCACAAAACTGTGGATAAATTTCTCTTAGAGAATCCTTAATAGTGAACATTAAGGAAATTAATATAGGACTTTGCACTTTTAAAAGTGCCAAATATAATAGAATAATACTAAAAAGACATGCTAATTTATTGGACTGACCAAGTGTATGAAACATATACACGAAGTTTCTTCTCCTCCAGTCATGATGGTGTGGGAAAGGTCTTCCATCAGGGAACATATTGTGGCTGCTGTTGTGTGTGCAGTTCTATGACAAACTACAACCACTCATTCATGCTTTTTGATCACAAAGTTCAGTATTTAGTTATAAGCTTTATGGGGGGAAATGTAGTTTCACTTGATATGGAAACAATACTATATGGAAGGAATTCACACCAGGACACTCATCAGTAATATCTCCACACAGCTGTAGTGTCTCTGTGGAAAGAAGGTTGTGGCAGATCACTTACTCCTTCATCCATCCCACTTCTGTTAATTTCAAAGGAGAATTTTGTAGCTGTCCATCTATTAATTTCTATTTAAATATGACAATATTTCCCCCTATATGTGTATACTCACTCAAATTTAAAAGGAAGGGGGGAAATCCCTAGAGTCTATTGCTGGTCTGAATGGGGAATAAAAATGTGGAGTGTAGCTATTACTTACTATTTTTGCAGTTTCTATCATATATGATGTTGCTGTCATTGTCTTCTTTTTGGCATCTGGGGAACTTCAGATTCACACTGAAGGTCACATTGGATCCCACCAGAGCTGGGCTATCACTGGTCAAACTTGCCAGGACCTTCCCCCCTGAGGAGGTTAAAATTGTATTTAAATGATATGCATGGTCCATTAAACATTTTACAACACTTTTCCAAAATGCTCAGAATACTTCACATTCATTATCTTAATGAACAACCCTGTAATGTGGACCAGTATTATTATCCCCATGTTACAGAAAAGGGATAAGGAGGGACTATGAGATGAAGGGCTTATGCACCTGAGAGCCAATGCTCAGGGTTGAAATCCTCCAGGTGGTGCCTGGAAGTCTCCTAGAATTACAACTAATATCCACACTACAAAGATCAGTTCCCTTGTGGAACATGTGGAACAGCTGTGTCCATGGCATTGGACCCCAGCTGAGGTCCCTTCCTTCCCTCAACCATGCCCTTCCCCAAATATTCAGGAATTTCCTGACTCAGAACTAGCGATCCTAAAATCGGTTCAGGGTTCAGGAGGCTGTGCTCTAGGTACCATATGCCAGTGAAAGTCTTCACTGTGGTAGAACTCACTGTCAAGAGATACTTACCAGCCCAGTGCTTAAAGTCTTGCAGAAGTTAAAATGTTTATTTTTAAAGCAGATATTTGTCTTGCAGAATTCAAAATGCTTTTTTTAAAAAGCAGGCATTAGATTAGATTTGATCTGGATTCATTTTAATGTTACTTTTCTTTTTCTTGATATTGCTATTCGTTTTTAATTGTCATTTTACTTATTTTTATATTGTCACCTTATGTTTTCATTAGGGAAATAAAGATGGAGCAGAAATTGAGCAAAAATAAGTTAAAAAATTTGAAAGGGAATGCCAGTACATAATGCTCATGGCTGTCAGGCCCTATGACCAGTTTGCTCTTTGCATGATTGATCCATATCAACAGGAATAGCTGCACAGGCTGAAAAAGAAACTCCATGCATGTGGACTGGGCCAATAGATGCTAACCAGCAGACAGACTCAATCTGTCAATCCCACTCAATCAAGGGAGCCACCGCCCTTAGTTTGCAAGACCTGAGAATGGATGTTAACCATAGGACATTTTGGAGGACAGTAATTCTTACAGTAGCTCCTGTAAGAAGAGCTCTGTAAGCTCTTGGAGGATTGGCTACATTAGGGGTGTGTGGCCTAATATGCAAAGGAGTTCCTGCTACAAAAAGAGCCCTGCTAGGGTCGCCATAAATTGGAAGCAACGTGACAGCACTTAACCCACACAGCAGACAGACTGACCCATATTAACATCTAGTGCAGCTTCCCAAAAGGAAAAGTTTCAGCCAAGCAGACCAATTGATCTGGAAACCACAACTAATTTCAGAATAGAAACAAGATTTCAATGCAAAACTCATAAATTTTAAAAAAGAAATAAGCCCATATATTGGCAGGTGGTGTATATAATTGCAGTCCCATGGAAATAATGCAAGAACACCCCCTCTGTTTGTCTCTCTGAAGAACGTTTCAGAGGCAGATGTGGGTGCCCTGCAAATGTACTGTCCTGCCTCTGCTGGTTTTGTGCTGGATGCTGCTGCTGCTGCTGTGGTCCAAACAGGCTAGGGCTTGGCATCCAGGAACTCCTTTGAGAATGCCTTTACTGCACTTTGTCTTGGCATCCAGGAACTCCTTTGAGAATGCTTTTACTGCATTTAACTCCCCTCCCCATTTTTAATAGTACCTCTGTTATAAATAAAAGCCAATTTAATTTCACCAAAAAGAAGCACATTTTTTCTGGCTTGGCTTCTGCGGGCATTATATTGTCTGTATTGCTATACTGTCACATGCAGTTGTTTTCGCATAAACGCACTATAATAAAAAGTAATACCAAGCTACTGATCTCTGTGATTCAACACGGCTTGTATAAGTCCTACCTTTCCAGCAGTTCTCCCATCTGGCATCCCCGTCTTCCCAGTAAGGGTAAAGCTTTTCATTCCAGTTATTGTGATCCGAAGACCAACCACTGAGCCTCCTATGGAATGTGATATGGGAAGAAGCTCTGCCTCGAGTCATCACATCCCGAAATCCTGAAAAGCAAAGCAAACAGTTTATCACTGTGTTCTTATGATCCTGTTGTCTTTTTTCCATTCACTTAAGGGGCATACAACACACGATGCCAGATTTTCTGATTGGAACTCCAGATGTGCAGTTTGGCCTAAAAAGCATGGATCAAGACCATAGCACTGGATAAATGAAAGTTAATTCTTCCCTGTGCACCATTGCTTTGATCTGCAACCCCCTCTGGATTGCATTTAACACTGCAGGGGAAAAGACAGGTATTTGTACTGGGCCTGTCTTTCCCCCTTACTAGGAACATAAAGCAACCTAATCCAGCCATTTTAACTGGAGAGATGCTGCCAGGAAGGAAGAATTTACCCCCTCCCTCAGCATCACAAGCCCAAAGCATATCAGCCCCCTCATCACAGCTGAACACATCTTAGTAAGGCCAAACGCATCTGCAGTTCTAGCCACAGAACTCCAGGATCACATGTAGCATCACATCGCCTTACTTTTTGGTGTCAATGTATGGGACTTCAGAAACACAAAGAAAGCACATGACTAAACCATGACCCTTTGATATTTCCCCATAGCCTATGGCATGTTCAAAAGCTACAGAAAGGACCTTTGTAATATAAAGGCACATGAATGAACACTCTCTCATCCTTTATTTACTTGTCTTTTTCATTCTCAGAAACACTTTTTGAATGCTTTCGTTGGCTTGTAAATGAGTAACAGTTGCTATAAATCGGTAACAGCTGGATACTTGCAGGAGCATTATAGAATGCTGCTAGGAAGCTTCAAGAATGCGTGTTTGGCATGCCCAGGCATGTATCACAACAAATTTTGCATAGTTTGGATGACTGAAATAATAGGATGTACCACGGCAGCTCAGATTCATACCAAGAAACAAATTATGGCTGTAATCTTTGCTTGAAATGTATGAGTCCTTGGACAGGCGGCAGTCTTTTATACACCTGCCTCAAGGCACATGTGACTAATTCAATGATTTAGAGTTTGTTTGGAAAGGCACACTAGCTTTTATTGTTCACATCCAGTCTTGCAACTCTTCCCTGGAGGTTAGTAGTCACTCAAAGCATAGCACATTGATGGATGGAGGACTCTTTCTCTTTCCTGTCTGCTTGTCTAACTCAATCTGGAAGGAGGCGCTCTCTCTCTCTCTCATCTGTCTCTTGTCTGTCTGTCTGTCTCTCTCTCTCATCCTTTATATCAAGACAAGCAGCCTAAGAGCTGGCAGACATACTGCACCCCTCTTCTGGCTGCCATTGTGGTTTTGTTCAGTGTGAGAGACTGTGAAAAATCTTAGGGGTGTTTTGGAGATGGTTGATAGTTAATTGCTGTCACTAATTGTAATTTATTTATAAGAAATGATTAGTGCTGAATATTAATATATATGAGTACAAAGGTTGTTTGTATTGTGTAGGAACTTTGGCATATTCAATTAGGGGGTCCTAGTTGTGAAAGCCTGTGTTGAATACGAGACTCAAGGCAGCAGGTGAACAGTGATAACAGCTTTATTCATAAGTCAGAAGAAATCAAGAACGAGACAAAAACAGAGCAACAAGCTCTCTTTTAAACAGTCCGGGCTTAGGTAGCCACGCCCACAAGTCAGCTAACAACCAATCACTATTTACAAATAAGGTCCAATTAGAGTGCTTCCCTCCAGAACATTGCGCAGCTCTGATTGGTGTATTTACAATCCTGGTTTAGAACTCAAGCTTAACATAGGTTTCAATACACAACAGCCTGGCTACAATTTTCGTTTAAAAGAGAGCCATGTAGCTACAAACCCAGTTAGAAATGCACTGAAAAACAGAGCAACAGGCTCTCTTTTAAACAGTCCGGGCTTAGGTAGCCATGCCCACAAGTCAGCTAACAACCAATCACTATTTACAAATAAGGTCCAATCAGAGTGCTTCCCTCCAGAACATTGCACAGCTCTGATTGGTGTATTTACAATCCTGGTTTAGAACTCAAGCTTAACATAGGTTTCAACACACAACAGCCTGGCTACAATTTTTGTTTAAAAGAGAGCCATGTAGCTACAAAACCAGTTAGAAATGCACTAGGCATCTGTAGGAGGCCTTGGGTCAAGATGCTTCAAAATATACCTGAGGGTTACCTGTTCTCTAGGTAGAGAAAAAATCAGTAGCGATCACAGAAATGTGTATACTGGAACATGACAACTAACTGAACAGGCCTCAACTAGGCTTGCTAGTTCCCTACTCCCAGTGGGAGTGCCGCTGCCACTCAATTGGTCGATGGAGGCAAAATTGGGGAACACCAGTGGTGTCCTAATGTGCTGCTGTCACGCCCTGTGCTCCTGGAAGTGATGTCAGTGCATCACTGGGGGATGCTGGGGATGCTCTGGAACTTGGGCAAAACTCAGACCCATAGAACCATAGAGTTTTGCCCAAATGCCAGAGTGTCTCCAGTGTCCCCCGGTGACACACTGATGTCACTTCCAAGAGCACAGGGAGTGACAGCAGCACATCACTGGTGAGGGCCCCCACGGGTTGCCAAGCCAACCTGGCAGCCCTAGCTTCAACTTGGCCTCAGTAACTCCTCCAGTAAGCATCACAAGACTAGAGCCTCTCTTTTCTAGAGAGCTTTAAAGTGACAACACTAATAAACCACAAGAGTATACATAAGGATATAAGAACATAAGAGAAGCCAATGTTGGATCAGGCCAATGGCCCATCCAGTCCAACACTCTGTCACACAGTGGCCAAAAATACCAGGTGATATCAGGAGGTCCACCAGTGGGGCCATTACCTATGCCATTGCATGATAACTTGGCCTCAGTAACTCCTACAGTAAGCATCACTAGAGCCTCTCTTTTCTAGAGAGCTTTAAAGTGACAACACCAATAAACCACAAGAGTATACATAAGAATATAAGAACATAAGAGAAGCCAATGTTGGATCAGGCCAATGGCCCATCCAGTCCAACACTCTGTCACACAGTGGCCAAAAATACCAGGTGATATCAGGAGGTCCACCAGTGGGGCCATTTACTTATGCCATTGCACGGATCAGGAGGTCCACCAGTGGGGCCATTACCTATGCCATTGCATGATACCCTTTTATGTGATGCTTCAGTAAGGGTAGTATATGAAACCCACTGACCATACAACAAATGGAAGCACAGTGGATGGTTTACATGGATTTGCAGAGAGCAACAAGTGGTAGGCTTGCTGTGGTCCATCACTTTTTAAAAAATCCTGCCCATCATTTACTCCAGCATTCAAGCTGTACAACACAGAAATGTAAAACCTCCAAACCACTAAAAAAAAAGCCGCAGTACATATAGTTTTATAAGAAAGGGATTGAGGGAATTGAGGCAGGGGAATTGTGTTGTTTTCCTGTAATAATAATGTAACAAATGGCATACATCAGGTGGTGCTCATGCCGCCACACACAGAACTGCACATACATCAGCAATTAATGAGATGCTTGGCAGTGTTAGCAGTGGGACAGGGGCAGGGACGATGTTTCCCAGGCATAATATATGGCAGAAAATAAAGTAGACTTGATCTATAGGAATGCCTTGAGGGAAACTCACAGACTTTGCACTACAAATCAAAGCTGAATACGCTCCCAGTGTATTGAAAACAAACAGTGCAGGGTACAGAATGGCTGGCAATGTGACCCTGCTCTCCCATCTGCATAAATATTTCTGTGATCTACTTTGCAGGTTTATTTTAAGACTTAGAGGATTGGTAAACCTTTTTTCATACTGAAATCCTACTTTCCCCCAACCCTTTCTTCAGAGTTACCAACCTCCAGGTGGGTCCCGGAGTTTTCCTAGATTATACTAATCTAAATCTCCAGATTACAGAGTTTAGCTCCCTTCCCTCCCCAAAGTCCACCCTTCCTGGGCACTGCCCTAGAATTTCCCAGTCTGCAGCTGGCAAGCCCACCTTTCCCCAATCCCCCTTTTTAGGAATGGGTTGTGTATGTGAGAGAGAAAGAACGGGATAAGTGTTAAAGCAGGAGGTGTCAGCAGATCATTGGGGCATGGAAAGGAGAACACTGAGACAGCATTCAGAAACCAAAACAGGCTTCAAATGGAACAAGATTGTGTACCCCCCCCCAAAACTGGCTGCTGATTTTGTTTTGTCCTTACTGCCAGTATTCACCCTGGGATTAATGGCGGCAGCACACACTGCTGATTCCCTTAGGGATTGCGCCAAATCCCTGCTGGCTGCAGTACAAACAGGTCAGAGGAAGACATTTGGCGGAAATGCATGGGGGTCACATTACCTTTTTCTCACTGCTTTCACTTCCCTGCTTCTGCTCTCGACTACACTATCCTTCAGGGTGTCCAGGTGAGACTTTCTTGTTGGCTTGTTTAACACACTCGCATATATGCAGATTACAAAGAATTTTACCTTCAAATAATATATATATTTTATTGCATAGCTTCTTGTGACAAAACTCCTAACTGCATCATCTGACGCTCTGGATGAAAGCCCAAGAAAAAAATTCTTTTGAATTCCTTACTTATTTTAATTAAAGCATAAGGCGCTTCATGAAGTGGCCTTGCTTGTGCCAGCCTCAACAACAAACCCTCTGTTTGAAAAGGCTGCTTGAGATTTTCCCCATGTTATGAAAGAGAAGCATTAAAATAAAAACATGCACCAGTTGAGGCACAAATTGCTACCAGATGAAAAGAAGCTTCCTCTATCAAAGCGTTCACTTTAACCGGAAGTATTTTTGAAGGAGTCTACATTTCCTACACTTCTAACCCTATGCAATATACATTGCCACAGGAGGTGGCGGCAGCTACAAGCATGGATGGCTTCAAGAGGGAATTAGATAAGCATATGGAGCAGAGGTCCATCAGTCGCTATTAGTCACAAGGTATAGATTGGAACTCTCAGTCTGGGACAAGTGATGCTCTGTATTCTTGGTGCTTGGGGGGGCAACAGTGGGAGGGTTCTAGTGTCCTGGCCCCACTGCTGGACCTCCTGATGGCACCTGGTATTTTTGGCCACTGTATGGGTCATTGGCCTGATGCAACATTGGCTTCTCTTATGTTCTTACGTAATATTATACCCTTTTCTTCCTGGAGTAATTGCCTGCCTCCACTTCTGTGCACACAGTAGTCCTTTTCAGACCTTCTACAGTGATAGAAAGAATGCATGGGGTGGGGTGGGAGTGAAAAAAATCATGGTGGCATACTCTGCCCTCCCCCCAGTTGAGATGTGTACACACAGAGCCTCTGCACATATACATGCAAATGTTATCTCAAAGAAACTGAGAAAGTATACACATAGGACGGGGGGGAAGCTAATAAGTAATGTGGATCCGTGGTGGAAAATGCCATTCAAGTCACAGCTGACATATGGCAACCCCATAGGGTTTTCAAGCAAAGAACACTGAAAAGGGAGCAAAAAGTATTCAAAATCCCAATCCAACCTTGATGAGACAGTAAATCATCTTGAACCATGAGTTAAAAATAGCTCAGAGAAGATTAGCTGTCATCATACTTAATTTCACCCAGATATTCCATATATCCTTCTTTCTGTATTACTAGAATACAGGGAGAATGTTTCTCTTATCAAACCCCATATGGGTTAATAAATTGTTTCATTTCATTTGTAAGGGTACTTCCATATTTCCCCCCCTCAAAGCACAATGACTAGGTGTGGAATTTAAAGTAGAAAAGTGGCAAAAGGGTATGGTTGTCAGCTGGAGATTTGGGAGGGGGGGTGGAGGCTGAGGAGGGCAGGATTTGGGGAGGGGAGGGACTTTAATGGGCTACAATGCCATAGAGCCCACCTTCCAAAGCATCTGTTTGTTCCAGGTGAAGTGATCTCTGTCTCCAGGAGATCAGTTGTAATCCCAGGAGACCTCCAGCTGCTCCCTGGAGGTTGGCAACCCTACAAAAGGGCACGAGGATTCCTTCCTTCAACCTTCTGTTTTCCTGCTCCTTCCCTGAGAGCCTCCCCCCTCCCATTTAAATGGTATGCTTGTCCTGGCTTGTGAACATGTTTTGAGCCCCATGGGGGGGGGGGGCTTGAGGACTAATTTGCAGCAGAAAAATGGGGAGTTGGCAAAAAAGAAGAAGAAGAAAAAGAAGAAGAGATTGGATTTATACCCTGCCCTTCACTACCCAAAGAGCGGCTTACAAACTCCTTTCCCTTCCCCTCCCCACAACAGACACCCTGTGAGGTAGTTGGGGCTGAGAGCTCTGACAGAAGCTGCTCTTTTTCATGGACAGCTCTTATTAGAACTATGGCTTGCCCAAGGTCATCCAGCCAGGTGCAAGTGGAGGAGTGGGGAATCAAGCCTGGTTTTCCCAGATTAGAGTCTGCGCACTTAACCACTACACCAAACTGGCTCTCCAATGGAATTGGCACCCATTTCTGCTTCCTCTTTGCTTTACGTTTCCCCCTTCTACCATGGGCTTTGCTTTTTAAAAGTGTTGTTGGGGCACATTCACACAGATTAGCATGTAACATGTAACTAATACCTTTGTATGTGCCCTGTCTGTCACAGAGGCCACTGCTTCTGAAGTGGTCTGTTCCATCCAAAGAGGTGTGAAAGTGTGACTTAGGGATGCCACCTGAGCAGCTAAACTGGCCTGACTGACTGTTTTGGTGGATTCACAAAGGTGAAGCTTTTCATAATCTGGAAAAAAGCATGGTCTAATGTGTGAAAATCAAAGCTAAAGACAAGAGGTGGAAGCCAATAAAAATCTAGCAATTTCCCTGATTTAGTTTGGGGTTGTCATCCTTTTCTGGAAAGACTTTTTGTGTTTTTAACAGCTGGATGACAGGCAGAAATTCAAAAGCTGAAGTATCATAGGGGAAAAACCATGCCTGTTGAATTATTGCTTGGCTTGGAGCTGTTTAAAAGTCACAGGAGTTCTCCCGGAATGAAAAGATGGCAACAGTACTTCATAATCAACTGCATTAGTAATTGTTCATAGGTTTACCATAGAAGAATGATTCCCATCCTTTCCAACTGCATCTCCCCATTTTAAGCCCTTTTGAACCTTCCTTCTACTGTTTTCTCATGGTAATCGCAAGCTGCTTGGGGCAAGAACCTGACTGTTGTTACATATACAGCTCTACCATACCGTGCAAACTGTGGACTCTATACAAATCAGTCCTTATCAGTGGAATATGGGATGTTGGAAGGAAGCATATGGATCTGGATCTCTATCTCTTATTCCCTTGCTACGTATCCACAGGTGCAGATACATGTCCAGTATTATGAAGTCTGAAAAATGTAAGGGAGGGCAGCATCAGAAACAAAACCCACTTAACACTGCATACACTATGCATGGTAGTATTCCCATGTTAAACTACTTCAGAAGAACTCATAATCTGCCAGGTTTCATATACAAGATCACAAATATGATTCTTTTACAATTGTCAACTTTGCCAGCTTTCTTACTGGCCCTTGTTCCTGTGCCTTTAGCAGCACCTTACCCTGCATGTTAGCAGGTTGTCATGTTTACCTGTATGCCCTGAAAAGCTTCACCTGTCAATTTCTGCAGATCAAGCTATTGTTAAGGGCAGAAGAGCAAGCCAGGCCAGGGTCTTCTGGTCAGTTGGCACCAAAGGGATGTCCTGAGGCAATCAAAAGGGGGAGATAAGGCACTCACGTTTGGTGGCAGCGGCAGGTACAACTTCTTCAACCACAAGCAAGCATCCAAGAAGGCAGAGGAAACAAGCCCACTTCATGATAGTATAAGTACAACCGGACTCACGGACCACAAATCTTTCTTGGGTCAGCTTGTTGTTTTCCTGGACCTCTTTTGAGTTGAGCTGGGGATAATGTTTCACTGCTGCCCTCCTCCCCTCTGATTAAATTTAGGCCCTTGGGCTCATCATGTGATGGCATTAAGGAGGGATGCATGATTTTGTGTCTTCGGCCCTCCTTTTCCCAGCTCATGTGCTTATGACTCATTCCTCTGACTTTCAGCATCCACTGGGATTTTTTTTCTTTAAACAGCTTGGCTGAGGCACTTAGGCCTTTTGTCTCTCAGGTACTTCTGGGGTAATTTTGCACAGATGTTTATTTTGCACCAAGACACGAATTCATGCAGGAGAGGAGGGATGAGTGGCTTCTCTTTTATAGGCAGGGGACTGCCCCTCTTTTTCGGAGGCAGGGTAATTGAAAGAGCTCTATAATGGTGTTGGCACCACCTAGCAGGAAGGGTGTCACTGTTACGGAGAAAAGGCACTCAGACATGGCTGGCATATTATATACAAAACCCAGAGGAATGTAACAGAAAGTGCCTGCCTTGCTCAACTGACACTTTTCTTTTTACTGCAAATGAAACAGTGAACAAAACATTTACACCACCTAGTTTAAAATTTGAGGCCACTATGGGGCACGTCACCTTGCATTGTGGGCCAAACCCAGCCTATGGGCCACTAGTTGCTCTCATACATGTCCAGAAGAGATTTGGGAGGCGCAGTTTCTTACATTGTAGTACGGGGGACACACACATTATCCTAGCTCTCAAAAATCCGGGAATCATCTTAAAAGCATAGGCTGCATTTAGGTGGAAATGGTATTTTATTGGAGATAAAAGCTATGTACATTCATTTCTACCTGTGGTGTTGGGTTTTGTGCTAACCAGTACTTCTGAATATTCACAGTGCAATCCTAACTGAAGTCAGTGGGTAACTCTGCTTCAGATTGTGCTGTAATTGTGATGGCATGGTGAAAACTGGCTTTTGAAAAGTATTGTTGGGGCACAAAATTGGCAATCCTGTGAAAGACAACAACTTACCTAAGGCTGCTAGATGAACATCATGGCTGAGCAGACAATTTTGAGCCCAAACATTCTGAAACCAGCACGGGGTAACGGCTACTGTGTCAGACTAGGACTGGGGACAACCGGGCTCAAATCCCTGCTCTACCATGGAAGCTCGCTGGGTGACCCTGGGCCCTTTGCAATCTTTCAGACTAACCAGCTTCACAAAGTTGCTGTTGTGGAGATAAGGTGGAGGAAGGGAGAGTGATGTGATAAGCTGCTTTAGGGAGAAAAGCAATTAGGGAGAAAAGCAGGATATACGTTTTAAAAAGCATAATCATTCAAGCCTAACATGTTAGTCATTGCACTACACTGGCTCTGTGCCTCCCTGTGGAGGTTTTAAAGGCAGTAAGAAGATCCTAATTTCTATTAAAATAAACAGGAAACACGGTCTATTTTATTCATATTTACTAAGTCCCATTGATTTTCAATGGATTTCAGTCTCTTAAATGCCTAATTGTGTAGTTAACTTAAGTCCTTTTGATTTCAACTAGAAGCCAAATTTCACTGTAACATCGGGCATACAAAAAAAACGCTGGTAGCAGTGCACACACCTGCTATTTTGTTTAAATCAAGTTTACTCACCTGCAACTACAGCGTTGGCATGCCAGGGATCTGTAGCCCTGGTGGGCACTGTGCTGGCCTGGCACACAAATATTATTTATTTATTTATCAAATTTATACTCTGCCCTCCCAGCTAAGGCCGACTCAGAAATATTCAGAAATAGCAGCTGAGCTAAGTGAGACCCCAAATAAATGTATCACCACACTTGTACATTCATCTTGGCTGTGTAGAGTTACCCCTGAATTTGAGCATTTGTTGTGCTTACCTGTCACTGGATGTGACCCACTGTGTGCAACTTACTCATTTTAGCAGGTTTTTTCACCGTCTCATCTCATTTGCCACAGCCCTGTTGCATCACAAGATCCACAGTTTGTATTTGTCGTGTCCTTGATTGATAATTGACTTTGAACTGTGATTATTAAAGACAAAATGTGTGGAATGAGATTTATCTATCAGCCATAGATACTATCAGTCATGTGATAATGCCATGTAATAGTTTGATTATCTAATACTATCAGTCATGTGACAGTGTCATTGTTATGTACGCGGACCGCCACCAGGGGTCCACGGCACAGGCAAGAGCTTGGATCCTAGAACAATGGAAACTTCGGATCCTGGATTTCCCCAGCCCCAACCAATAGCCACCTTGGCGGGACATTCAAACCCTCCAATGGGAATGGGGGGTTGCTGGGTGGATATGTATATAGTTGGCCCTGTCGGCCGTTAGAGTTAGTCTTTGTCTGTGTTAAGTACAATAAACGTGTGCTACAGTATGTCGTCGTCTGAGTCCTCCATGAGGCGAACCCAGTACTTTTCAGTCATAAAACTGCTTGATGAGAAATGTAAATCTAGCTCTGAGCTGGATAGCTGAGGCAAGCCTGATCTCATCAGATCTCGGAATGGCCCCGCCCCAGCGTGCGACGTCACTTCCGGTGACGCTCCGCGGCGCGCGCGCACGTCACGGACCAACTCCCGGAGAAGCGGGACGCTCCCACGACGACAGGCTTTTTGGATTTGGCAACCCTAGTTGACTCTGGCAAATACTTGGATGAGAGACCTCCTTGAAATACCAGCAGTCAGGAGGACAGGGGCAGGCTTTACTCAGCCACCTCTCTGAATATCCTCCAGGCCCCCAGTCAGTCACCAGAGGGGTCAGTCACCAGAGGTCACCATGACTTCCAGGGGCACACACACACACCAAAAAATGAAACAAGAAATGTAAATCTAAACACAAATGATGATTCTTGTTAAAAATGATGTTATTGGCATCAGAGGTGTTTTTGCTGCTGCCTGCCCTTGCATCACACCCCTGGTATTCCTTGGTGGTCTCCCATCCAAATACCAGGCAAGGCCAACACTACTTAGTTTCCAAGATCTGATGAGATCAGGTTAGCCTGGGCTATCCAGGCCAAGCCAGCAAGCAGGTTACAAAATACAATAATAGCATTTCAGTCTAACAGCAAAGATTCCTAGTAAAACCACATAATGCAGTGGGACTGGAGCTGAAGAACTGGAAGGAAAAAACACATTATTCCCAACAGAGGTCACCTCCTCAGCTGATCCATTACACTACAGCTCCCCTCCCTCTACAAGAATGCCCTCCTGAACAATTTTGTGTTGCACATTTTGAGAAATGATACAAGGGTGGGGGGCCCTCCCAAAAGACTGTTCTGTAATACGGAGTCACCACAGAAAATGCATGTGAACAGGAAGCTGCTGATTTACCTGTTTGCAGGGTAGCACCTTCAGAAGGCTGTGTGCATTTTCATTTAATTGGAATATGAATGGTCGGCACATGAAGCATATAAGGTGAATAAGGACATTCGTTTTTAAACTCAGAAATATTTGCCCTATTTATAATGAACACCTTCCTTACAATAAATACACTTCTGCAGTAGGGTTGCCAGGCAAGGAAGGGTGCACGCAGAACTTGGTGTGCCCAAGAATAAGGAGAAAGGAAGTTGCTGTCACTTGCGGCTCCACATAGAGAAAGAACCTGACTTATTCAGCTGTGCTTCTGTTTGAAACTTATGCTGCCTCCTTCTTCTGAACCCTACCCAGACCCACATTGTTTTCCTGACCTGAAATAGTCCTGGGAAGCTGCTGTTTGCCCCACTGAGGAAACTTACCCATCAAGGAGAATTGTCTGCAACCCATCCCGGCACTGCTGAAGGCTTTTCCCTGCCTGCTCAATGCTACATCACTTTACTTTGCAGTAGAACACCACCCAATGAGAAGGGAGCACTCACTGGAGAAGACCCTGATGCTGGGAAAGATTGAAGGTCAAAGAAGACGGGGACGGCAAAGGATGAGATGGTTAGACAGTGTCATCGATGCAACAAACATGAAACTGAGCAAACTTCAGAGGACGGCGGAAAACAGGAGGGCCTGGCGGGAGCTGGTCCATGGGGTCGCGAAGAGTCGGACTCGACTGTGCGACTGAACAACAACAAACCCCACATTGGCTTATTCATTATTGCATGATAATAAATTAATCAGTTTCTTCAAAAAACAACAATACCACCCAAGTGTTTAATTGCACAAGGACTTGGCTGTAATTGATAAAGGATTTTGGCAACTCAAACACATTCAGACACATTTATTAGACAATTATAAGTGAGGGATCACTGTACAAGCAATTCTCTGTCATTTCGTCTCCATACAAGACTGGATGCTGAAGCCTAAAACCTCTAGTACTTGTTTGTGGAGATTATAAAGACGGTAAGAGTCCCAATCTTCGGACGATGGTTCGAATGCCTCGAACTTCTGATTCCCAGCCATCGGGGGAGACTTGGGCACCGGGTCTGGTGGCGCCTCCGCTAGATCGGCTGCTGTGCTTTGCTCGCCTTCGTTCTGGGTCTGTGTGGGAATGTCTGCAGGACTGCCTACCTGCTCTAACATCCCATCCTCGTCGCCAATTGTTAGATCGCGCTAACAAAGACCCGTAGAGTGATTTCAGCTAGTGATTCAGCTTTATTCGAACAAGCACACAAACGCATTCAGGAATCAGAACAACTTAACATTGGAGCTGGGCTCCTTTTAAACATACCGGGCTAATATAGCCACGCCTACTATTTACATAACAACCAATCAGATTGCATAGATAAAGGCGAATCAGTGTCCTTCCCGCTCAGGGAACAGCTCTTCTGTGATTGGTCGCTGATTTGAAGCGACCAATAGATTGTTCGTACTGTCGGAGCCTTGGCCGGCTCGAAGCTTAACATGGGAAGTGTATTGAACGATTCATGTTATGTTGTCAGTACATAACACCCCCCCAACCAGTCAGCTTGTAAAACCAGAATGTGGTATGTTTGCATACAGCATAGGGACAACTTGTGAAGGAGGGTGTTTGAGGTAGGTAGGCAAGGATTGTACATTTGGCATAGAAAGTTTTTTTTTTTTAGGGGGAGCTAGGAAATTTTGTATTAAGAGAATAGTTAGGAGTTTCCAAGTTTTTTATAAGTCTCAGGGTAACTGACGTATGGTAACCAGAAACAGATGACCAATAGTGAAGGTGAAGTTTGATATTTGTGCTAAGCCTACAAATCTTTCAGAGTAGTGAATAGCTAACTCAATTTTTAAGATATTTATACCCAAAGTCCATAGTACAATTAGAAAATTTCCATCACATGATTTACCCAGTGTTACTGGTATATTTTATTGACTGAAAAAGCATGCCTTTTTATTTCACTTCTTTCAAAGTATAGACACTGCTTTTAAAAAGGTGAAATGGTTTATATAATAAGAGTTTTGCCAGTGGTTCAGTTGGGGAACTAACTTCACCTGCGGCATTTATCTATTGATTTAATGCACTTAACACCTCCAATGCTGTGCTGAACATTTGGTATCTGATTCTGCTAGAATGAGCAGGGTAAGCAAGGCCACCTTGGTGGTCCACTCCTAAGGAAGTACTTGGTGATGTTGTTCAACTAGGGTTGCCAACTTGGTATAATAGAACTTCAAAATGGATCCCACAATCCTCGTCGCAGGAGATCTCCTTCTATTACAATTGATCTCCAGATGATTGAGATCAGTTCCCTTGGAGAAAACAGCCGCTTTGGAGGGTGGACTCTGTGGTATTACTCCATACTGAGGTCCCTCCCTTCCCCAAACCCCTCATATCTCCAGGTATTTCCTACCCCAAAGCTGGCAACCCTATGTTAAACTATTCTCCACGTCTTTGTATTTATTTTAAAGGATACCATTTATCACATCACTTCTCCTCTTCAGACCTCTTCTCAAAGCCACCTTTTAAAAATAAACCCCTTAATTCTCATTCACAATTAGAACATTTATTCACAGTCAAGCCCCTCTTCCCTTTGTCTCTCCCCTCCCCTCCTCTCCATCACAGACCACAAAGCTCCTTGTGGGACAGGGATCTGTCCGTTTTTAATTTTTTTGCTAATGTGACCCATGGAGCTGCATTATTAAATAATACAATAATAGTAATATCCTATTTAGTGCAAGATCATAGAAACAGCAGTGTGTGATTGTTGGACATGCCCTAAATTGTGACACTATATACTCAACTGAACAAACATGACAGTAATCTTCTATACATAAAGGGCAAAGTCATGGGAAACTGGAAAAAAAAACCCACACTGATAAACTATTATCATCTCATGTTCAGTCTCTCAAGTAATTTTCCAATCATTTTTGAGAACTCTTAATTGAAAAGCCAGCTGACTCCCATTGGAAACTATTTAACAACAGGACATAGCTAATTCAGGAATTTTCTTTATTTGCCTTTGTCATCCATTGAGTTTTATCTTCATAAACATTATTCTGTGTGCATGGTTATTTCTAACATATGTCCATTGCTTGTTAATGAGTGATTTTTTTAAATATAAGAAATATGGTGGTTCGCTACCCTGCTCTTACATCACTTGTCATATCCATCCTTGTGGAGATCTCATTTGGATGGGAGCACATGTTAAGCTAGAAAATGGTTGTAATGAGCTCCTCAAAGCCTAATATTTCATTTGTAGACATGCTTTGCAAAAAGCTTTCAAATTACTGTAAGAAAGAGCTATGTTGGCAGTCCTTTCAGCCAATTGCAAAGTAATACTTTCCTTCTTTCCATGGGTGTTCTGCCATGGGGAAAGCGCCTCATCAGACTAAGGCCTCATTTCTTCATAAGCAAGTTGTATTTCTTCATAAATGCTGTCCTTCATGATTCCCCCCCGTTTGCTTTCAATAAGGTTGGATTGTGTCAGCATTGCTAACTTATTACAAGTCTGCTCATCATTAGATATGGCAGAACTCTTCAGAGTACATCCACAGTTTCCAGCCGTTCAATAATGAGCCCTTCCTTGCCATCACAAACACAGCTTTGAAAACCTTTTGGTCTAGATGCCTGTTTACTCAAAATCTATGGAAATCCCCAAAGACTGATACCATAATTAATTAACGTGCTCCTTATACTTTGCTGTTTGTACTTAGTTGCTGTTCTCCTTGAACTAAAAGCATGAGCCAATTTATAAACTATAGCCATTAATTTAGATATCGATGCTCCTCTCAATGTTGATATCCACAATGTTGCAATGGATACTTTACTACAAGCAGGAGAGTCTGATTACTCCATTCCCTTCAGTCATAAAGCAATTGTCAATAAAAGCAATTAGGTTTACTATGTAGGGTGCATCCTTCCTTGTACTCTCTCTCTCTGTGTAAATAATGTCCCTCTAGTGCTCTATAACTTTTTCAAAATGTGTCTGGAATGCTAAACCGATCAGCCAAGTCTTTACTGTCCCACAGCCTGCCCTATTATGATGATGAACTGCCAAAGCAACACATATCAGTGAATGCTACTTCCTGTGCCAGCATACAACAACTGATGGCTTTGGCCCAAGAACTGGAATACATACTGATGCAGTTCTGTTCACTGGCAGAACCATGCTGGCAAGAACCCCCAGGAGCTCATGAGATACTCACGTTCATATAATCAGTGCAGAGAGGCACATTGCTCCATCTCGTGGTCTTCAGAGACCCCAAGAAGCACTGCAGCTCGTATACGACGACACCAGCTTCACGTATCATACAGTACCTAATGAATGGGGTGTGTGTGTGCGAAGGCACAGTTCAGCCTGTTTGACAATAATAGGATGTTCCACGAGGAGGGGCAATGGCAACCCCTAGTTGTATCCAAACTTTCCTAAATATTACACTGCCAAGCATTAGCAAGACCTAACTTGTGTCCATGAGATTGACTCATGTTTCACCAGTTTGGTGTAGTGGTTAAGTGCGCAGACTCTAATCTGGGAGAACCGGGTTAGATTCCCCACTCCACTCCTCCACTTGCACCTGGCTGGATGACCTTGGGCAAGCCGTAGTTCTGATAACAGCAGTTCTTGAAAAAGAGCAGTTTCTGTCAGAGCTCTCTCAGCCCCACCTACCCCACAGGGTGTCTGTTGTGGGGAGGGGAAGGGAAAGGAGTTTGTAAGCCGCTCTGAGACACCTTTGGGTAGTGAAGGGTGCGGTATCAATCCAATCTGTTCTTCTTCTTCATAAGAATTCTCATTCTTAGTATTTTCAGTTTTTCAGTTATTCAGATGTTTATACTCCAATCAGGGGAAAAGGCAGGATGTCTAGAAAATGTTGATTTTTACTTCTTAAGAGCACACCAAAAAACACTTTCAGAACCTAAATCACTTCAGCACTGAAGTCTAACTGCCATCTCCATTTTTCTCAGAATGCCAAATGGTTCAGTCTTAAAGGGGCAGTAGCATATAAACAATCAAATGTAAAACTTATATCAACTATTACTCCCTGTCATTTTGTCTCTGACATCAAACACGAATATATTTGCTGTCCTTCAGCAAGTAAATGCTGCAGAAATATTAACTCCCCTGCTAGCTAGCAAGCAAAATGTTGATAACTCAGATGGACAAGAATGGTAGTGTCTTCCTAGCTACTGGCTTTATCCTGCCCTTCCTCCAAGGAACGCAGAATGGCATACATCAACAAGCAGTGGCCCCACCCACTTTCTTGGCACACATGCCAGGCACTATGATACCATGCGGGGAAGGAGGAAATGTTTGTTTAAAACATGAACACTAAAAAAAAATCCTTTCCATTCAATTGTCAACATTTGCTTCTAGTCCTAGATGTTTGTTTGTAGTTTTAATATTATAAGTCACCTTGAGCTCTGTAAGAAAGGAGGGCAGCTAATAAATATTTTAAATAAGTGAATAAAACAAATAGATGTCAGGTGAATTTAGAGGGCAGCCATCTGATTGGTACAGGAGGAATTGCAACCAGGAGTGGCTTTCATGGTGGAAAGTTTTCCAAATAAGAACAAAATGAAGGAAAAGGGTTAGAGATGAGATGTCAGCTTCAAAAGTAAAATTAATTTTGCTGCAAGCAGAAGACCACTCTCAGAACTCTCAGAGCCACCTGTACCTGACTGAATTTTCCACTGACCCAGGCAGCATTTTTCCTAGATGTTTCCTCTTCTTGGTAGTCTCATTTTTGTCCTACTATGTCTAAAAATTAGATCATGTAAAGCAGCCTCTTCTTCTGCCCCGTTTACTTCCTTTGTCCTGAAAATACCTTCTATAATGATAACCAGACTAAGTTGGATGAAAACTTTTCTGAGACTTTGCCAGAACATGTAGGCTAGTCACAGGTCAAATGGTAGAGACTAAAACAAAAAAACAGAGGCTGAAGGGTCATGGACATAGGGCACCTTTACCAGC
>NW_015163185.1:108479-145282 GCF_001447785.1 Gekko japonicus | reverse complement strand
CACTATGATACCATGCGGGGAAGGAGGAAATGTTTGTTTAAAACATGAACACTAAAAAAAAATCCTTTCCATTCAATTGTCAACATTTGCTTCTAGTCCTAGATGTTTGTTTGTAGTTTTAATATTATAAGTCACCTTGAGCTCTGTAAGAAAGGAGGGCAGCTAATAAATATTTTAAATAAGTGAATAAAACAAATAGATGTCAGGTGAATTTAGAGGGCAGCCATCTGATTGGTACAGGAGGAATTGCAACCAGGAGTGGCTTTCATGGTGGAAAGTTTTCCAAATAAGAACAAAATGAAGGAAAAGGGTTAGAGATGAGATGTCAGCTTCAAAAGTAAAATTAATTTTGCTGCAAGCAGAAGACCACTCTCAGAACTCTCAGAGCCACCTGTACCTGACTGAATTTTCCACTGACCCAGGCAGCATTTTTCCTAGATGTTTCCTCTTCTTGGTAGTCTCATTTTTGTCCTACTATGCCTAAAAATTAGATCATGTAAAGCAGCCTCTTCTTCTGCCCCATTTACTTCCTTTGTCCTGAAAATACCTTCTATAACGATAACCAGACTAAGTTGGATGAAAACTTTTCTGAGACTTTGCCAGAACATGTAGGCTAGTCACAGGTCAAATGGTAGAGACTAAGACAAAAAAAACAGAGGCTGAAGGGTCATGGACATAGCGCACCTTTACCAGCAACGCCACTGAAACTAAGTAGGTTTGAATCTGGTCAGTGTTTGGATGGAAAATCTCCTTGAAACCATAAGCAGATCACCTTCATTATCAGGAAGGAAGAAGTATGGGATATAAAATGTAGTAGAATATGTGAGGCTTAACTTTTGTATGCTCCAGAAAAGAATGACAACTAGCAGTAGCAAACCAGAACACTGGTACCAAAACTATGGAACTCTCTCCCCAGAGAGATTCGTTTGTCCCCTGAGAGCCAGTTTGTTGTAGTGGTTAAGTGTGTGGACTCTAATCTGGGAGAACTGGGTTTGATTCCCCACGCCTCCACTTGCACCTGCTGGATGACCTTGGGCAAGCCATAGTTCTCTCAGAGCTCTCTCAGCCCCATCTACCTCACAGGCAGTGTTCCCTCTAAGCTGAGTTAGTGTGAGCTAGCTCACAGTTTTTAGCCTCCAGTTCACACTAATTTATGCAGTAGCCAAATCACTCGCTCACAACTTTAATGCCAGTAGCTCACAAAGAAGAATTTTTGCTCACAAGACTCCACAGCTTAGAGGGAGCATTGCTCACAGGGTGTCTGTTGTGAGGAGGGGAAGGGAAAGGAGTTTGTAAGCCGCTCTGAGACTCTGAGTGAAGGGTGGGGCATAAATCAAATCTCTTCTTCTTTTATTGCCTTTTTGTTTGGCATTCCTTCAATAATCCCTCTTTTTGGAATTATTGTTTTGTGTTTGTATGTATTGTTTTTTTGCCTTTGTATTTATTTTAGCTTTTTTAATAAGTGCATGTGTTTGTTGTTGGCTTTAATTATTTTTAAGATGTGATTTTATTATGCACATTGTAATTTGTTAGCTGCTTTGGTGGCCCTCGTGAGGGCAGAACGGTGGGATATAAATTTTGTAACAACAACACGTTTCAAGGATCAGAATGACAAGACACCTGTTACCCCGCTACCATTAATTCATTGCTTTGCATTCTTACCTTTTGTTGTTGTCAATTTTAACATATGAAAGTGTCATCTTATCCTTTACGAAGGTACAGTAGTTCAATGGACATTTTCTCCAAACAGCCTTCACTTCAAAAACTACTCCCATTTTTCTTTCCTATGAGAGTTAGGTCCATAGCTTAGTACAATGGAGGAGGAGGAGGAGATTGGATTTATACCCCATCCTTCACTACCTGAAGGAGTTCATTGATTCCCCACTCCTCCACATGCAGCTGCTGGTGTGACCTTGGGTGAGTTCTTTCAGAGCTGTTCTCTCAAGAGCTCTCTCAGCCCCACCTACCTCACAGGGTGTCTGTTGTGGGGAGGGTAAGGGAAAGGAGATTGTAAGCTGCTTTGAGACTCCTTTGGGTAGTGAAAGGTGGGGTATAAATCCCCTCCTCCTCCTTCTTAATCTAAGGTTCCAGAAGACTCCAGTCAATTCTTAGTATCTCAAGATTTAACTAAACATACAGTACAACACACTTCAGTTCAAGTCCACTGGGTTGCATTTAGTTTGATGGGTCACAAGTTGTACATTGTTGGCATGGAAGATCTTTCCCATCTTTTAATTCCTTTTCCTATTAATAATTTAAAATTTCTTAAATTCCCAAACTTTTATCATTGCACAGTAAATGGTTATTGGGTAGGTTCGGCACTTTCATCAGTGATGGATAGCTATGTGAGAAGAATTACCTTTATTTTTTAAAACATACCATATGAAGAAGGTAGCTGTAGCTGGTGAGTACTAAGTCTCCCGCAAATATGGTCAGCCCTTAAATATTCACTTGACAATGATATCGCTACTAAAATTTCAGAGCACTACAGAATTTGACCTACATGGTAGGAATGTCAGTTGACTCACACATCCTGTTGTTTCAAAGAAGTGAAGTGAAAGGCAATCACATGAAATCAGATTAGAGGCTGAGAACATACAGCTTTGTTTCAATCCTTGTTCTTTTTCCAGAAGTTGAAAGTGCTGCAAAAGGTTGTGTCTTTTTCAGCTTCCCAGTTTTAGAGGGGGAAAAAGACAATGCTGTCTTTCAGATTAAAACTAAAGATTTAGTCTCTTGGGTAGCTGGGCAATTCTTTGTTCAATTTTTCCTGTCCTCGGAATAAAATTTCATATACAAGCATTAGGAAAAAGGCATGCTTTTCTCAGCATAAAGGGCATATTAACACAGTGCATTTTCCTGTACATGAATGTTATGATATCCAAGCGCATATAATTTGCATACATTTACATATGCACATAGTGGCGGTGGAAAGTGCTGTCAAGTCACAGCTGACTTATGGCAACCCCGTGGCGTTTTCAAGGCAAGAGACATTCAGAGGTGGTTTGCCATTGCCTGCCTCCATGTTGTGACCCTGGCATTCCTTGGAGGTCTCCCATCCGAATACTAGCCAGGGCTGACCCTGCTTAGCTTCCGACATCTGACAAAATTGAGCTAGCCTGGGCTATTCATGTCAGGGCATATGCGCATGACATAGCTGGTATTCATTTTCATGATCTCTGTAGGTTGAATACGTCTTACACAAATGGTATTCTGAGTGCACCATAAGAATAGTCAGTGGAGTCAGACCAGGTCCATAAAGCTCAGCATCCTATCTCCAGGCAACAGCTAGATAAGGGTCTTCAGATGGGGTGGGATGGGGATATTTATTTCCGGTTATCAGCAGCATCTCATCTCAAACCATGACACAGTGTTTCATAACATGGAGGATACATTTTGGCTATTAAGAGAATGACAGACCTACATTTACCTAAAACGAAGCCTTTACTGTGGCAAACAAAGAGTGTGACCCAAGTTATATCTGCTCATTAAAACCAACCTAACCTAATGCAACTGGAAATGCTAAGGCTGAGGACTGTGGTATTATATTGGCGTTCAAGGCCAAAACTACAGCAACAGTAAGGGATGGAAGAAGGGGTTTGTGGGTCACAATGGAGCTAGTACAATGGGAAGGAGGAACAACTGGCATGATTTTAGAGGGGTTAGGATATGTTTTGGAATAAATTGCTCGCAAATGGTTCATGACCATAAGGGCATGACAGTCAATGATACCAAAGAATGGAATTTACATTTAAGGTGATTGCCAATGCTTTATTTTACAGTGCACTATTCTCAAGTAAACCATGTCCATTTTGGAGCTCACAAGTTAAAATACATCACTGGTTACTATAAATGAAATAACTTTCCTGAAGCAATGGTAGTATGCCAGAACAAACCTCTCAATTATGAAGAAATAAAATTGGAGAACAGACACTGGGAACAAAAGTACTAAAGACATCCTCCAAATACTTTACACAATTAGAAGTTCCACTGGTGGTGGCTTTAAAGGAATCTTTCCTAGTGTAAATTTCTTTGCTTCAAATTGCTTCAGTTCATCTGCAGATAGTTCATTCTTTGGAGTAAATAACTTTTCAGAAGCGATGTTGGTTTGGGTTACTGATGATGCAAATGCCCCACTACTCCCAAAAGCATTTGTGGGCTGTCCAAACAGGGCGTTCCTCGAATCCAAAGTTGGGGCAGCAACAGCTGAACTGCTAGCACCAAACACTGGAGCAGACGTGTTATTTGAAGAACTTGTAGGAAGTGAATGTCCAAATCCTGAAAATCCAGAAGTTCCAAAGCTACCAGAAGTTGCAGAACTTTTAAATGAAAAGGAAGCCGCAGATGAAGCAGTTTGGTACCCAAAGCCAACTGAATGGGTAGTAGCAGTAGATGAAGATGTTGCACCCACTGTTGGATGATTCGGAACACCAGGAAGGCTCCCAAATGTAGGCAGGCTTCCAGATGAGACGTTAGCCAGCTCCGAAGGTGATTTGAAAGAAAAGGTTTTAGCACTGCTTTGTTTATTCACAGGAAAGGCTGCAATAGTAGTACACAGAACAGCATTTATTAAAGGTATGTTTACCACATTAAGACTGAAGAGAGACCAGTTGAAAAATATAGGCAGGACTGATTACTTGAGTTTAGCATAAAATACTTACTTGATGTCCCAAAAGCTGATGGCTGCTGTCCCCCAAAAGCTGACGGCTGCTGTCCCCCGAAAGCTGACGGCTGCTGTCCCCCAAACCCAAATGCAGGTGGTGGTTGACTAGCCACATTCTTGAGTTCAGATATCTTAAAACAAAAAGGAAATAAAAAGCTCTCATCTCCTTGAAAACACAGGTTCTACAGCATATGGTTTAATGTTGTGCAATGTAACAAGATATAAACCAATGTCTGTTCAACAGAAGAATACTACTGAAATTACAAAGGGGTAACGGTGGTAATCTGTTGCAGCAAAATGTGACAGGATTCCAGCATTACCTCAGACTAACAAAACCTATTTCCACATCTGACAAAGTGAGTTCTGACTCACAACAGCTTGTGCCAAAATAAATGTTGTTAATCTTTGTGGTGCCACTCGATTCTGGTTTAACTGAAATCACCGTCACCCTCTCAATATTTATTTTGCCATCATAGGATGCCATCCATGCACTAGACAGATCATAGGGAACTCACATGGTCTCTACTCAAAAATGTTCATTAGACCAGTGCTTGTTAACCCATTCATCAGGACCCCACCTGCTGGATCTCAAGCCCCATCAGACGTGAGATGCTCTTGCTGCTTTGTGGAAGCACCTGCTGCTAGTGTGCAAGTGCAGACAACAAGGGTGCAGTTCCACCTCCACCCTTTGCACCCACAATGAGAGGAGCAGCTGGACAGTGAGCTGAGGACACACCACAGTACAGATGAGTTCTTGTCAGCGCCGGCAGATTCAGAGACACCCCTCTTTAAAAAAGCTCTCTTGCCTCTCTTTCCCCAGCCTTCCTTTGGCTAGCTCGTTCTCCAGTGCACCGCATGTATCTACAGCATGAACCCCACCATGAGTTCCTAATGCTGACTTTTCTTCTTTCTGTCATGTGGGTCAGAGTATGTGACTTCCTGTCATGAGGCCCAGCCCACAATGGGTCTCATATTGCTACCTGAGTGTTAGAGGTTCGCCCGAGGCTGGAAAAGCTGAAAACCACTGTAGCAGATCAACAAGAAAGTGATGGAGGGACGAGGAACAATGATAAGAGAACAGAAGAGTCTGGTATCAGCAGAGGTGAGCCACTGTGGTTCCAGCAATACTTTACTAAAGAAGTGGAATTTGAGGATATAAAGAATATAATATCAAGAAGTGATATAAAGAAGTGATTCAGGAAACAGAAACAGGGAAGGAAGTAGCTCTGAGTCTTGGAGGCAACATGACAGAAGGCAAGAAAACAAAGGCAGGCACAACAGAGGGCCAGCTCCAATTGAGCCACTGCAAAGTAGAGACACAGAGAAGGAGAACTAAGGCAGATCAGAGAGCAGCTATATTTGGATGCAAAAAGGTGGAACACTGTAGGATCTCCTGGCTCAGTTGGCTACTTCTAAGAAGCAAGGGCAACCATAACAGATTACGGGCATGATTTATAAAGGCTATTCTGCTAGTTTATTAAGTGGATAATAATGGACCAGTAATTTATTTATTTAACAAACAAATAATTCAGCGATGGCCAACTTGCTCCAATCAGTGGGAAGGATGGGGGGATGACGACTGACCAAACCATTCCCTGACGAAGCTGCTTAGAGGACAAAGAACAGCCACGGCCATGGTTCCTGCTATTGCTTCCCACTAGCACAATGAGGTGGAGGGCATAAAATTTCTTTTTCAGCAAGGAACTTGTCAGGCCAAAGACAATCCAAGGGGTTCTGCTTCACACCTAGTCAGTATCAAGAAAGTGGCCTTGTTTAGCTGTTTTTTTGGACTTTCAAAAGTTTTGCCAGGCTTTTGGACCTAATCAAGTTATTGAAAGCTGCACTCTGGGAAATTAATGTCCCTCTAACTTGCAGTTTCCAGTGAGATAAGGAATGAGATGGAGTCAGGCAGAGGTGCAAGTGAAATAATGGGTCTGGGGGCTTCAAGGCCAGAGACCAGGAGGGAGTTTCACACTCACATTCCATCTCATTAGCACAAGGAACCCTGGGCATGAGAAAAGTTGCTTGATTGTGAATACATGTCAGTTGGAGAGGTATGTGGTCACATGCCCTAGCAACACACTTGACTGGCCAAAGAGTCTGGTATCAAGCAAGACCATTCATTCTAGTTTGGTGCTTCTAGTCCTCCTTTAGACCGTAGGTTGGGCCTTGTGCTGCTGGAACACCTGCTTCTTGGATTTTGGAGTTCTATCTGGACTTTATACCTTCAGTCTGACCAGGTAACATCTGGGTCAGAGGACTAAAGTATAAGTAAGTATTCTAGGTTAGCTATTTAATTTTATTATTTTCTTCCCTGTTTTCCTGCTTCTATATTTATCTGCATACTTTAGCACATTAGTTTTAATAAACCTTATTGATTACACTCCTGTGGTGCTATCTGGGTTTTGGGACATCAATCTAAACCCAGCAGCTCAACCTATTTTGGCCAAAGTAATTGTTTGTGGAATTCAACCCGCAAGTGGAATTCAACCTTGCAGGGCTGATTTCTTGATTAACACCCGGTCCCGCTGGAGGCCTACTCCTTCAGTCTCACAGCTGAGGGTTAGCTTAGAGAGGCTGATGGTGGTTTGTTACCCTGGGCAGTGAGGATTCATTCCCCATTTTTGTGCGTTTTGCTCTTCACCTTCACCTTAAAGCCTTCTTGTGGGACAAGGAGGCTTTGACAGTCAGCACCCCCTACAAACGCTGGGGCACACGCAGATACCACCCCCACCGAACTGCAGCTTTTGCCCTGGCTGCCTAACATCAGAACAAGACCTGTGCCTGGTTATCACTGCTCTAATCCAGTGGTACTCCTTCCACAGCTCACAGAGAGCCAATCAAAAGAGCCGCATTCACTTCCATTCCTGGCATGGAGCCTGCACTTTAGGGAGCCTTGTAGCTTATTTATTCCCCAATAGCAGCTGTTTCAAGGTAGGGACCACTTGCCAGCTACAAGCCTTCCACCAGACAAAGACCTTTTGCCCATTTTCCTGAAGCATGGGGCAAGTGCTCTACTGAGGAGCTGTGCTCAGAAGAGCCACAGGCGGTCTATGTCAAAGAGCCACATATGGCTCTTAAGCCTCTGAGTGAGTATCTCTGCTCTAGTTTCTCCTTCCTTTTTCCTCCACAAAGAGGTCATGCCAGAACCCCAGAATGAACATGTGTAATTCAAGCAAATAATTTTCTGTAACTCACCAATGCAGTTTTAGTAGAAGCATTTATATTCTTCAGCTCAAGTAGTCTGCTTCTCCACTGAGTGACTAACTGCTGGACTGAGTTGACCTGGAAAAAAAGGAGGGGGATTAGAACTTGGTAGATCTCTACCAATCAAGCTTAAAATGAACAGAGTTTCTGAACACCTGTGATTCAAATGTGTGGATACTTTCTTAATAAAGGAACTTAATTACTTTCCCACAATTCAAACACATCTTTCTGAAAAACCTTTCCCATCTGATAGCTATCTACCCCAAACAATATGTAGAGACTTACATAATTTTGAATATTACTATTGGCACTGCAGTTATAGTATTCAAGACGTAGCTCTTCAGGAGAAAAGGCTGGAAAACCTGCAAGAAAACAATCAGAACTGAGAGACAGACTACTGCTTCTAGCCCCAGCTATGAAATAACAGTAAACGTATCTGTCTGTAACACCTAACGAGTCAGATTTATTGCAGACAAACAAAGTAATTGGCCTATGAAAACTCAAAACTGCAAACTATAACAGAATCCTCTATATTTCTCTTTGTTACTTAAAGTTTACTTAAAGTTGTTTTGGGAAGCGTACTGTTTTACTTCAGGGATGTAAGCTTGTGAGCTTGCAAATTCATCACCGCTCCACTGATGGCTGAACTAGATGTTTTTTCACTAGATGTGCGATTTCAGCTTCATGTTTGCCAGTGTTGTGTAGTGGCAAAGAGTGCCAGACTAGTATTTGGAAGACCAAGCTTTGAATCTCCACTTGTATCATATTAGCTCGCTGGGTAATCTCGGGGCAGTCACACAGTCTCAGCCTAACCTACTTCACAGGGCTGCTGAGAGGATAACACAGAGGAGAGAATGATGTGAGCCATTTCGGGTACCACTGGGGAGAAAGGTGGGGTATAAATAAATAAATGGAATACCAGACCTGGGGCCTATTTGGACAGCGTTCAATCCCTCCTGTAACTGCTGCTTCTCTCCTGTAAATAACCCTTGAAAACTGCCCCCCCCTTTTACCCTGAGGTTGGGGACACTTGTAAGGGGAAATCAGCACGGGAGGGAAAAGATACAAACCTCCAGTAAGTTTTTAATCCCTTCCCCTCCTTGGAAATGCACCCCCCACCCATCTGTACAGTAGGCATTATAAAGGAAAACTGTACTCAGGATCCCTGTGTTTCAGTGTGTCCCTCAGCACTGCAACAACAGCAGATTAGGCCTGGCTAAACTGCCACAAGTAGGCCAGATCAGCAAGAAAAGCTTGTAAGGCTCTACAAAGCACCCAGTTGCTGTGCACCTGATAAAGATGTTAGATCCAAGGATAATTCCATATACATGCAGTTATATCCACAGCTATACTGAACAAGAATCTTAGAAGCACAGTCCACAGTAAACACTCATTAAAAAAGAGAACCCTTATGTGTATTTGCGTACTACACATTTTACTATTTAATGTCCATAAGGTGAGAAAGAAGGCTAAACAGTTGGGGGGAAATTAAAATACAGAATCAACACTAGGGAAAGTTTTACCTGAAATATTTGGCTTGTCTTTCGATGGTGAATAGGAGGAAAACATCCACTGGCCTGAAGATTCCCAAACCTCCATGTCTTTCATTATAATTTCACTAGATAATTAGTATCAAAAAGTTATAAACCAAACTAATTTGGAGATTAGCAAAGCAAAAAACCAATTTAAAGCTAGATTAAAAACACACACTGGCAGGTCAAAAGCCTGCTGAAAGGGATATGAAGGAAAAATAAGTTAAAGAGTTAGCATTGCAAGTTGTTTTAGAAACAGAAACAGAAAAAAACAAGCAACTGGAGAGTGCAAAATCGAACCAAAACACAAAATACTTGGATATGTAAATGTTTACTTGTAGAATAACTTTTCTTCAAGTTTTACAGCACTTTGGTACTTCTGTAGTCACTCTGTTATGCAAAGGAACACAGATGCAGATCCAGTCCCCACCGAATTTGATAGATGTGGCTTACGCAAAAGGGGCTTCTTCCAAGCTCATAGAAAATCTCCTGATATCTATATCATGGCCTCATTATGCAGATTTTTTATTCACGCTTTGTGGCCATTGTACAGAATTAAACATATTGACTTCCAGAGATTCTGAATCTTGTTGGTTTGCAGCACTGGAATGCTAATCTGACATTAAACAGCAGCACATCTATCGTAAATGCTGGAAGAAAGTCCCAGTGATCAAAAACCCACTTAACACTATAAAGATTATACTGGCAGAAGGGCATTAGGAGGAATACAAAAGGGGGACAGATGGGTCTTACCACTTTTTGCTCACCTTCCCCTCCCCTCTGATTCCGCTTCCTTCCTTGTCCCCGATCTTGCTAGCTGCCCACTCATGCTTTGCCCTTCGAAACTCACTTCTGCGAGTTTCAAAATGTTCCTCACCTACCTCCAAGAATGTCAAAATGAAACTGAGATCTCCTTAGATCTTAACACCATTTTAGATTTACTAGACAGGCATGGACAACTCTGACAATGCTGTTTGTAGTTGTCAAAAAAGTCTTCAGAAACCTTGGCACTTTTTTGGTTTTATTTCACCCCTCTCTTTTTAAAAATTAAGATTATTGTACAAACCTAGAGCTTCCTCCAGGTTTACAGAAACACCTACCCAAGCCCTGGTTGACCCCAGTGAGAGAATTCTTTGATCTGCACAGTAGGACCAACATGGGAATTAAATATATGATGTTATAAAGCACCATCCTATTATGCTGCATAATTCCTATTTATCGAAATAGATTTTAAGAAGTCTAACTGCATGTAGGTATTCACAGGTATTAAGAATGCAAGGGTTCTTTCCTTCTTTCTTTCTCAACACAAACTCAAAAGATAAATCACTGCAACTTACAGAAGCTTCTCATCCTCATTTTTAATGCCATCGCTACTCCCATCTTCATTAGAGTTTAACGCACCGAACCTATTTTGAGAATAGCCCAAGTCAGCCTGGGGCCCATGGAATGCTCTCCCATGATCTCTGTTACTGTGCCAGTTTGATGCTTTAGAAAAACTGGATGCCTGGACAATAGGGTATCTCTGATTATGACCATCCCATCCGCCTCTTCTGCTGGAGCCTTAAATCGGAAGAAAAGAAAAAAGGCATTCATCTTCAGTGAAATAGAGCAAGTTTAACCTTTCGAGAAAAAAAGTTAGAACATACACAATCTGCTCAATATCTGTAAAAGAATGGCTGAAAGGTTATAAACAAAAAAAGAACATACACTGAACATACATCAAAAGACATTCATCTTCAGTGAAATAGAGGAAGTTTAACCTTTCAAGAAAAAAAGTTAGAACATACACAACCTGCTCAATATCTGTAAAAGAATGGCTGAGAGGTTATAAACAAAAAAGAACATACACTGAACATACATCACTGCCTGACATGGAATGGTTCTAAGGCTGAAGGTTCGAAAGGCTTATTTAAATTATTTATAGCCCACCTTTCTCACTGGGACTCAAGGTGGATTACACAGAGCAAATCAATAAATCAACAGAATGGAACATCCAATAAACCGTGCAATATGATTTGTATTGTAGAAATCAGCAATCAGCCAGAAACCTACCTAAACCACAGCTGCTGCAAAGCGTATCAACATGACACATTAAATGATGTTAAAATTTTTAGTAGGATCCTATTTTCAGCAACAGATAGTTCTGTCCATAGTCCCTGACTCTTTACCGAAGCTTCTTTCTGAACCCTTTTGTTAACACTACAGGTCTATTACCTGTGTTTAAAAGCCCTCTTGAATAATTCAGTTCCACATAGTTTGCAGAAGGGTTGCAACTGGAAGAAAGTCTCACTGAAACTAGTGAATCTTACTACCAAACAAAATGGTGCTACACCATCGGTTTTTTAAGCAGTACTAGAAAATTAAGGGTTGAATCAGGAGCAGTATAATGCTCTGAAAGCTGATTTTATTATTGAGCCATTTCCACCCTGTATTCTGAAATGGGAAACCATACACCTATGGCAGTGATCTTGACTTTTTCAGACTAAAGATCTACCCCACGTGGAACCAGCAGAGCTACAAGAATGTGACATGAAGTCACTTGACATCAGAGCTCTATGACAGGAAGAGGAGTCAGAGTTATGACCTCATCAGTGGCAAGGTCAGGACTGGGGGCGGTAGCACATCAAGAAAGCCAGCAGCAGGAAACAGCTGAGCTCCAGGAGGTGCATCAAAGTGAGGCATAAGTTCAAGTGTCAGAGTTATGGAGGAATGCTCTCAATGGCTGAATGCCTTAGCCTTACAGAGGCATTTCTCAGCAGCAAAGTGGGGAAGGGGAGTGTAATGATTCCTTGTTTTATGAATGTGTGTGTGCCTTTAAATGCTTGGTTGGAGTGCATGGTTAGTAGACTACAGTGACTGAGAGAGACAGATGTGCTGTGATTGGTGTATGACAGAGTGTGGGAGGGGTTTTTGAAGTGAATCTGTGTGGGTGTGTCAGTAAGTCAGTTATGAGAGACAGTTAGAAATCAGTTGGAATTGTTCAGTTAGAGAGTTAAGTCAGTGAGTGTTCAGTTAGTTCTGAGTGAGTTCTTAAAGAGTGCAGTATATATGTCCTTAGCCTATGTGGCTGACTGTCCTTAGCCTGTGTGGCTGACAATAGCAAAGAGTGACTCCTGTTAATGTTGGAACTGAGTGTCAAAACAAACAAAAAGTAAAGGAAAAAAAGACAGTGTGTGTGATACATTTGATAGATATATTTTCAAGTCCCTTTATCCAAGTTAGTTACAGAATAGTAAAGGTAAAGGTTCCCTTGCTCGAAAGCCAGTCGAATCCGACTCTAGGGTTGCGGTGCTCATCTCTGTTTCAAAGCCAAAGAGCCAGCGCTGTCCGAAGACGTTTCTGTGGTCATGTGGCCGGCATGACTAAAGACCAAGGCGCACGGAACGCTGTTACCTTCCCACCGAAGTGGTACCTATTTATCTACTTGCAATTTCTTGCTTTCAAACTGCTAGGTTGGCAGGAGCGGGAACTAGAGACGGGAGCTCACTCCGTCATGCGGCAACTCGGGTCTCGAACTGCTGAACTACTTGACCTTCCACAGCCTGCAGTTCAGCATCTTAACCACTTGAGCCACCGCAGCTCCTTAGTTACAGAATAACCAACGTCATATTTTGTTCTTATTTCAATAAATCATCTTTTGTTCAAGTTTATCCCCGAATTTAGTTCTATCTTTCCTCAGGACCACATAGATCCCTGAAAAGGCCCGACTCTAGGTCACCTTACCAGCAAAAGAAACAGAGAGAAGGTTTGGAAATCCTTAAATTCCTGGTGGCAGCAGAAACTACCCCGTTTACAAAAGCAAAGAGCACATTTAAAGGGAAAACCAGTCCTCCCTAAAGAGGACGCCACAGGGAGGCTCTCCAAGACTCCACAGGTTGAAAATCCACGAATCTAAGAAAATTCAACACAACTACGATTACCTTCACTGATACCGAAAGCATTGTTTGTGTAAAAGGAATGTTGCCCATTATAGAAAAAGAGAAAGAACAACAGATATAAACAGGTAACCCTACCACAGCCAGGTGCACCAGCATTTATACCATTTTACTACCTGGTGTGTTAAGTATAAACAGAGCATACCATTCAGTCCAAATACATGTTTTTATTATACATAAGCAAACTACAGAACAACAGACTACTTCTCAGGTAATCCCAAAGATATCACTGGAAGCCAACCTGACATAATGAGCCCTACTTGTAGGGAAGGGCCACCTAGTAAATCTAATTTAATAAATAAAACTAAATTGTGTATGCACTTATCCCACTCCTCAACCAAAACTGGCTCACAAGACAGTTCATGCAGCAAACCGACCCAATACAACTGAGATTAAAATGCAGTAAACAATTATTTAGGGAGGGAAGTGTCAGATTCATTGAATCCATGCATTAAACCATGCCTTAGAGATGGGACTCTCACTGAACTGGATCTGTAGGGAGGGGATTCCCGGCTGAGTCGGATCCAGGCACGATTCCGGGGTGCCGGGCCATTCGGCTGAACAGCCTAGTACCTTAGCCACACGGGGGAGACAGTGGCTGCTTCCTTCCCTTCCTCCTGAAGATCACTCACGGCCACAGGTGGTGCAGCCGGAACCAGGACTGCCGGCCACACGGGAAACCGGGAACGGAGGGCCAGAAAACCGCCCACCCTGAACCAAGCACGCGACAACCGAGAGCCGCTTGAGATGCTTCCCTCCCCTGCCACCCCCAGCGCATTACCGGAGCTCAGAGAAGGCTGGCTGGATCCTCCGCCGTGGCGCGGATGCAGGTACCAGCATCTTTCGCCGAAGCGGCAGTTGCCCTGCAAATAGTAGTGGCAAATCTTGCCGCCGGAGGCCATGGCTAGCCTGCAAGGAACAGCATAAAAACGGCCCCCGCTGAAGCATCAACAACAGCACGAAGAGTTGGAGAAAACTGCCCCGCAGCCAATCAGTGGATTTTTAGTGAGCCAGTTCTTGCGGGGGAGGAAGTCATGTCGATGACGCACCAACAGCAGCGGCTCAAAGAAAAGAACGGGCAGTTAACATCAAGGGGCTACAGATTTCCCGGTTCTCTGATATGACTTCCGGTATCCGTTTGCTGCTGCTGGTGAAGTCCCGTACAAGGAAAGAGGTGGAGCTTGACGTTTACTATGATGACAGTATCTCATGTGAAGGGGCGTTGGAGGTATCCCGCTTTCAGTGTTCAGTGCACACACACACACTCCTTAAAACTAAGCAGGTCGACGTAGAAGCTGGTCCTTTTATTAAGGTGCATTACCGGCATGCTGAACTCTCTCTCCTAGTTCACAAACTGCTATGAAGTTGACGGTGGCGTAACGACGCTGCAGTGCCTCCAAGCGTGATAAGCAAGTACAAGCCCTCAACGAGATATCAGGGCTGATTTTCTATCCCGCAGGGGCTCAGTTCAAAGTTCAAACCCAACCACTGCCTGAACAGTGGGTGCACGAGTAATCACAGAAGCAGGTCCCACTTAAAGAGCTGCTCTATCCAGATGCCTCCGCGTTATGACCCCGGCGGATCTCTGGTTACCCGGGCGGCCCTTCTTGTCAGATATTCCATTTTGCCCCTCAGAATCTCTGCCCACAGCTCAAGAATCCCAGTTGTCTGAGCGCCTACTCACCGTGGTTAAAGGATACAGAAAATGCCTCATGAGCCGTTTTGAGAGTTCCTTTCTTTCTGGGGTGCTCTAAGGATTCAAAAGTGTTGGAATGTACAAGGTCTATATAGTGAACCTACTTGAAGATCAGAACAGCCTATAGGGCAGTGGTGGCGAACCTATGGCACGGGTGCCAGAGGTGGCACTCAGAGCCCTCTCTGTGGGCACGTGTGCCAACACCCCAGCCAGGCCCAGACCATCATTAAAGTGCGGAATTCTCTGCCAAATAATTTTAAGTAAATGAAAGCATTTGGGATTGCTTTCCTTACTTTGTTTGGATCATCTTAAGTTAATGTATGAGTTGCTTTTTCTAAAGTAAAACCTCAGTATTCAGGTTAAATTGCCGTGTTCGCACTTTGCGATAAATAAGTGGGTTTTGGGTCGCAGTTTGGGCACTCGGTCTCTAAAAGGTTCGCCATCACTGCTATAGGGGGACAGTTGAAGGATTGCTAGTTAGCAGCTAGATTAATCCTTCCTGTCTCCTGACTGGCTCTTTGGAGACTTCCTGCTCCAACTGAACCCTCCCTGTCATTCCTATCTCTCACAGCAGTCAATCAGTTAAGCCTGTCTGCCTCTCCTCTGTTCTATCAAAGTTTATTTCTTCTTTAATAAACCTAGTTATTTTCTTTGAACAGTTGGTGCTCCGTTCCTCTGCATGTTTAAGCTCTGCCAAAAACAAAACAAAAAAACCCTTGCTGGCCCCAGGGGCAACCATGGACACTCTTCAGTTCCAGCAGGAGGGGCCGGGAGGAGGAATAGCCGTTAGGAAACACACAGAGGACTGGCTTCAGGAAGCTGACCCTAATCAGGTCTCTGCTTAATGGAGTCCAGAACAGGAGAACAATAATGGACATATTCCTGAAAGCACCCTTCTTGAATTAAAGGCAAAGCACGACAAGAGGTTGCAGCCCTGAATAAGGTGAGCATGGTGAGGAGGCAGACTGTGGCAGAGATGCCACTGACAAAAAGTGTTCCAGGGTGAGAGGACTAACCCATTGTACATCAGTGCTGTGTTCCATCCACCCTGCATCTCAGCTCATACTCCCTTCTCTGTTTAGTGAGCCCAGTGGCTGGAACAGGATATTTTCCTGTCTGGACACTCCCCCCACTAGCCCCAGCGCAGTGAGATAAAAAAGGCTTTAGCATTGAGACTGCTGTATGTGTGCATGTTCATGTCCTCTGGCAATAGCAAATACTTTGTTTTCTCATTTGAGTGCAGTTATTTGGGAAACTTTTATGCCACCTCTCCATAGTCCTGCTCATGACAGCTACTGTCAACAGAGCATGATCTTTGTGTAAACATCTTTATAAACCTGTCTCCAAGTATCAAAACTGCTTTTCTAAGCAAATGTATATATTTGAATCCTTTGTTTCTAGTGTGATGCTGGGCCGTTTCTAAAAGTACTAACCATATCCAAGTCCAGTAGCACCTTAAAGACCCACCAGATTTCCAAGGTATAAAGCTTTCAAGAGTCCAAGCTTCCTTTGTTAAAACAGAGCTTTGACTCCCAAAAGCTTGTTGTAATGATTCCATTTTTGGTGTTTGTGTTTCTTTAAATATTAAGTTTGACTGCAGTAAAGAGGGAGACAAGTGTGATGTGATTGGCTGATGACTGAGAGTGTGGGAGGAGAGATGTCTATGAAGTGATTTGGTGTTCATGTGTGTGAGTCTGTGTGACAGAGGAAGCAGTTGGAGCTTAGTTTAGCTGGTGTGGCTATGAGAAAGTTCAGCCTGTGTGGCTATATATATATATGAGAGAGAGAGATAAGCCTGTCAGAGTTTCATTTTGGTGTATGAGAGACTGTGTGAGACACCAAGCTTTGTCAGTTATATTTTCTTTCTTCAAAAACAGTTCAAACACACCCAGAAACCTATTTTGTTCTTTTATAAATAAATCAATATTTGTTTAAACTTATCCCAGCAATCAGAATAATCCTTCCTCAGGGCCACAAAGTCCTCTGAAGCACCCAGACCCTGGTTCATTCTACCAAAATAGAGAGTTGGAATTTTTAATTCCTGGTGGCAGCAAAAATCGACTAAGTTCATGTACACAGAGTGTGTTTTAAAGGAGAAACAGTCTCCCCAATAAGCAGGATGCCACACTTATACTGTGGAAATCTTTTGGGTCTTTAAGTTGCTATTGGACTTAAGTCTTGCTCTTCTACTGCAGACCAACAGAGCTACACACTTGGTCAAAACATTATGCATTGGAATGTAAGCTCACTACCATTACCAAAACCCTGCACAACTCTTCAGTCATTCTATAATGGAAATATGTTATCTACAATCTGTACAGCATTTTGTGGGAACAGAGATAGAAGTATGAATTAGGAGGACTGCCAAGAGCTAAATCTTGAGGGGAGGCTTGGGGATTTCAATAAGTGCCTCCATCTTTCCTCATGCTTTAAATGTTGCTATTTGAGTAAATTCAGAAGAGGAAGCACTGCTATTTCTTTTCTTATAATCTCTTGTTTATCAACATTATATCAGCTTTTCTACTTGCCTGGTTCCCCTTTTCCTTGCAGTCCTATCCCATTTGGCAGATTCATCCAAGTCCTACGACTCCCAAGTTCTCAGGGATCAAGAGGCTCCCTTGTTCTTGCATGAACAGAAATACTAATAATATTCCCTTCCAAAACAAGTCAGATTCATATAGAATGCCATCTATTTTATTCTCTTATGTCTTCCTCCTTCCCACATGCAGCTGCCCAACTACCTTTTTTTAAAAAAAGAACTCTAGCTTTCTATACCAACAGCCACTAAATGAAGCATGTGTGTATAAATAAAATTCTAGGGATGTTAAAAATATTTTAATACAGCATCTTGTCTCCACCTAGTTTTCTTCCCCCTGGAGAGGTAGACTGACAGAAAGGTATCCTCTAATAGTGAAAGCACAACAGGTTAAAGGCAAGAACATATTCAACATTTGGCTTAACTTGCTTCACACACACACCTGGCTCTTTAATTATTTTGAAGGCATGTCCAGAAAGCTTTCATGACCATGCTGCTGAAGTAATATTTTTATAAGCCACATGATAATATGAGCAGGCAGCACAGATGAGCCTTCATGAAAAAGAACTTTACTACAATACCCAATAGGCTTAGACTGGAATAACTCTGTTTAGGATTGCACTGTCACACTTATGTTTGTCTGAACTGAGCCATAATACTATGAATTAGAATCTCTGCTCCCTTAGGATGGTGCTTAGCACATTTAGAATTAACTCATGCACGTTAAGCAACCTTGAGCTTATGGTAATACTTTTGCCACTTCAGCTATGGAGCCGCTCAGGCTGAAGGACCTCTTGTCACAGTCAAAGGATATCAGTAGGCTGTCACTCCATATGCATGTGTAATACTACAGATGGCAAGAAAGAAAGCACAATTAGCTGAGTCCAGAGCCCACACAAACATTTTGCCACCCCAGCACTCTGCACTGCATATGATCCAAGAACTAGAACCTAGAGCATATCTTTTACATTGCTTTTTGGAATATTAAATGAATACTCAACAACAAGCATAAGAAAAACAAACATTTAATCAAAAGTTTACTGACCCACAAGCCTCACTGAGGTATTTGCTTCACTTCCAGAAAGTCTGCTAATACTGAACAAAAGTATTCAGAATGATCCATACATTTTTCAATACACAAAACAGTCCAAGAAAACTTTTTGCACAGTAGTTTTCATATTCTAAGAATCAACAATAAACCGTGATTTTACATATTAGCTACTAAGAACAATAAACCGTGATTTTACATATTAGCTAGATATGTAACATGGAGAAATGTTGAACCAAGGAAAATAATGAAAAATCTTTCATACTAGATTGCACATGTTTACATTAATTAAAGATGAAAAGGGTCTAAAAATTGAATCCCACCTGTAATGTGGCTTAACCTTTTAAAGGAAGATTGAAACTAGAAATCCTTTTACTATTTGCACGGGCATACAAAAAGATGAGCTTCACATTTCTTCATGTTGATTTTCTAGTTATTCCACTCTTGGTAAATTATTCAACTAGAAAAATGTGCTTCAGAATTGGTTTAATAATCCCACACTATCAAATTAAGAACAGTCCTTAAAAGGTAGGACTTCTGTGCCTCTATGCAGATACATACATAATTGTTTAGTAGATTTAAACTACTAATTACAGGATTTCTAAAAGACAGTAGTAAGAAGTACATAGAAGCAAATTTTAAACATCATAAACTGTTTTAACAAAGAAAGACGTGTGAGGGATGTCTTGAACTCCTAGTGGATTACAAATCTGAAGAAAAAAATTTGATGGATTGAGCAATATTTTATGCCCTCAAACATTTTTTATACATGGGAAAAGTTATCTACCTCCTCACATGCAAGCTTATATACTTTTTACTGTCCACATCATTGTCCAGGGTTTCTGAAAATTGCAGGTGCCACAGTACAGCAGGCATATAAGGAATGTGAATGAATTTTGATCCACACCAAGGCAAACAAGGAATTGTAAATAATGGACATGTAAATACAAGCTACTTCCTGGATTCCATTTTTATATACTCTGTTATAGCCAAGAAACTAAACCAGAACAGGGCTATGCAGATGAGGTAGGCTTGATCCACATTAGCTTTCTGCAAGAAAAAAGTGATGGACTGCAATTAATAATAATGATGTTGGGACAATTAACCCCTCCCAGAAACTGGGGTTGACAGGGACAGGTTTAGCCTGTACCCCAACTGCACATTTGTGTTCTCATATATAAATGCCATCTGTCTTCTACTGCATCTAGGAACTGAGAAGCAGATCCCCCACCCTCTTTTGGTTTTCCAAATGGAAATAATACCCCCCCATGAGGAAGTGGTAGGGAAGTGCACTGTGTGGTCTCATTGGTTCAACGCTTATTTTAGAGAAAAGGTGTTCATGGGGTGGGGAGCAGGGAAGCATACAACCCTCTACCACATGCATTTAATGGCAAACTTCTATTATGCACATAATTGACATGAGATGGTAGAAACACATGGAGTATATCGTTTACATAACTGGCATCCTGGTGTCAGTATGGGAATGTCTGGGAAGAAAACTATCTTCCTGTTGCTAGGTATGATTCCAATTGTGTGATAAAGCACTAAAAAGGAGTATATCCCATTTAGTTATCTGAGCCAGCTCAGTACAGTCACAAACCCTGTACGTAGTTAAAGTATTTTGTTCAACAGCTTTTTCAGTTGGATACTGGGATGCATACCTCTCATCTTGTGACGAAGCTGCATAGCAGTAATACAGCACTTTTTTCTGAAGAACAGCAATTTTGGGCAACTTCACAGCAGAAACATTTTGTTTCACCCACCTCTGCTATGTGAATAATCTCACCAGTTTAACTGTGAACAATAAAGGTTAAAACAATAAGAAGGAAGATTTCTTCAAATATTTGCCAATATATTTAGGCAGGGCTGGGTTTGTTTTTTTGGCAACTCAGCAGAAATGCATCTTTAAAAGGCTGTTTTAATGTGTCTTCATTCTAGATTGGCAAAAATACTTCCAGTCTTCAGATAGAAAATGGAAAAATAAAACTTGCTCAAGCACCTTCACATTATATACATAACGGCGATAAAATGGTATCTCGGCTTTTCCGCAGTATTCACTCTGACAAGACATAACTAAAAATGCAAAAGCATCATGGGTGGCAAATCAGTCATCCAAAAGTACCTTACAAGTTCATCAAAGTCTTCATGTTTCTAATGTCTCCTCATTTGCTCCACAAGTATCAACTACACAGATTAAACAGCTGGTCACTGGGAAAGCACGGACTTTGGAGTTAGCTATCCACTTATCCGTTTCAGTGTTATATTCAAGGATGTGTCCTAATCGACCTACACCCTGAAATCCAGCTAAGACATAGACGATTGAACCCACAGCAGCACATTTCACTGTTACACCTTTCCATGGCATGGGAGACACCATCTTCCACTCATTCATTTTAATGTCGTAATACTCTACATTGTCCAGGCCACCTAAAAAAACACAAAACTCAAATAAGTATTAACAGAGATTCTTAAACTTTATCACAGTTGAAAGTTTCCCCACATGTATCTGACAGAAAATAACACTCTTCGTGGTGGTGAATTAAGTTACAAGCTGTGAACAGAAATATAGGTGTATTTACATTTTCAACCATATGAAGAATTCTGCTTTTAACTACTGATTTGCATGTACTTCAGGGGAGGGGGCATCAGATGATATATAGATGGCCGTGGAGAAGCTTGAAAGGGCAACCATGTGTGGTTGTTTATTCAATTTTTTTAAAAAAATTGCCTTCGTTTTGTTTTTTGAATTTTTCACTCTTTTAAATTATGCAAATTAAGGTAAATGAATTCTATTTTTGAATTCCAAAAACTGTAATCAGGGTATCTCATAAATTTGTGTTAATTGATTGTTAATGTTATTCAAGTTTACTTTATTATGGAAAACAAGGGTAAGGGTATGTGCACTATCAGCTGTGTTTGGTACATGTTTATTTCAATAGCAAACCGTACACCTTAATTGTTCTGATGTCACTGGAATCTTATATCTGAAAAACTTTTCCCCAACATATATAGGCAGACAACTCATTCTACCATGAAGCTGGCAGCCCAACCATTTGCATCAGCTTCTTCAGGTGTGCCTGAAGAAACAGTCATACTCCCACCACCAGCTTTGCTGTATGGGCTAAACTGCTGGCAAGTTATCCTAGGCATAACAGGTCTTACAACCAGGAAACAAGATTTAACACATACCTAAGCCATTTTGCCCCCCCACAGCAAATATTCTGTCTTTCACAAATACCAGTCCATGATTCTTTCGAGCTTCAAGCATCGGACAGAGCTCTGTCCACCTGAAATGATTAAAACACAAGTAGTTCACTCAGTTGGTTAGCACAGGTTTATTTTTAGAGTAATTAAGTGTGTAGAGGAAAGTGCTTACTTATTCCTCCCCTTTCTTTTTTAAAAGGAAAGGTTAAGATGACTAACACACGCAAACAGTATATAGCAATCCTATGCAGAGTTACTCTAGTCTAGGCCCATTGATTTCAGTGGCCTTACTGGAATAACTCTGCACAGGATTGTACTGAAAGACCGGTGATGGCAGATAAATGCATGAGACATTACTGATGGAATAATAAAATCTGTACATACGTTTCTGTTGCTGGATCATAAACTTCACATGAATTCAAGACTCTTCCAGAAACATTGTTTCCTAGACTTCCTCCACATACATAAATCAGACCATTTGCCTCTACCATCCCATGACTGCACCGTTGAGTCAGCATGCTGGGCTTTGTATGCCAGCTTTCTGTTCTTGTATCATAGCATTCAAACAAATATAAAGCAGAATTTCCTTTAAACAGAAAGAGAAGTTATTTCATTTAGATACACTTTTAAAGATATATCTTAAACAGTAAACCACTACTGCACTGTGTGTCTTATCCTGCTACATTCAGCTGTCCGTAACTATTACGAGTATTTCACAAAGCAGTTATACACATCAACTAAGAATGTTTTATGCTGCAAAACGCCAAAGCATATTTCCTCGTATAACATGCAGCCACAATCACTCCTAAAGTCTTAATGTCTCAGTTATACATTATGGTGATAGTCGATTCCTGAACTTTAAATTATTATTAAATGTATCAGAGGGGTTGGCTCATTTTACCGTTTTAAAAATATAAATCCCTGCCTCCTCTTTCTATTTGGGATGTGTTGGAGGAGGGCGAGTGACATACAGTACAATCCTAAGAACACTTTCCTGTGAGTAAACCCCACTGCATATAACTGAAAAACTGCATATAACTGAATAACTGAGTTGACCAGCTTCAGATTGATCTCACAGGCACCCATGCCGCCTCCCAGATACTGCTCTCTACAGCAGCCTCCTTTCATGTCTACAGGATAATGCTTGATGAAAGCTGAAGTCATGCATCATGTAGCTGCTTTACAGAAGACTTCTATGGCAATACCTCCTAAAAAGAGAACTGGCTCTGGCTATAATGAAATAAACATGTAGTTGGCCAGAATCATCCTGTTTTTGGAGAACAGATTATGGAGAACAGATTATGGAGAAGCCTCACATAAAAGTGGAGATTGTGACCACCTTAGATTTCAATAACCAGCATTATACTGTTGGCAGTAGTAAGAAAGACTTCTTAATGACTGCTTACAACAAAGCCAAATCTGCTTAGAAAACATTTTTGACCTTTGAAACTTTTGAGAAGATACTGTTATCTTTAGGGACCTTTCAGTAAGTTTTGCAGATCTTCTCCAAGGAAGCCTCTACATGGGGTTAAAATCATTTGGTTTCTTCTAATAAAAGATCATCCACCATAGACTTAGCCAGAGGGACAGAGAAACATTCTACATGAAAATACAGATATTACATCTTTCATTTTAAAATATTTTTAAACATTGATCTGGATGTCTTGAGTAGGAATACACAATGAGGCACACTTGCTTTCAAAGTTGGCTGCCTTCACTTCTCACAACTGGATGCCAATTGTAACATATTTATTTTGAAGATAGTAACATATTTATTTTCAACCCCACAGAATTCAAAGGGACTAACTCCTAAGTAGGCATAAGACTGCAGCCTTAAAGGCTGGAAGTACTTCTGCTTAAGAAAGACTGGGATTGTCTGCATACTGGCCACTCTGTTGGACAATGAAATCCATTCCATGATTGAACTGGTAGAGCCGATGCCCAGATCACCTGGACTTTGTTCTGAATCCCTTTTATCTTTAAAGCAGACACCAACTCTTTATGCAGGGATGTCAAATATATGGTCTGCAGGCTGGAATCGGCCCCTGTGGGGCTCCTATCTGGCCCACAAGCAACTGGCTCTCTCCTGCTTCCTTCCCCTGGGCTGCTGCCACTGCATCTTTCTCCCTTCTCCCTTCACACCAAGGGGAGAGATACAAAGCCAAGCCTCCCTTCACTCCACTGGCTGAGGTCTCCTCCCCCCTCTGAGAGAGAGCACCCACCCGGAGAGAGAACAAACTTGGGAGTCCTGTGGCACCTTTAAGACCAACAAAGTTTTAATCCAGGTATAAACTTCTGTGTGCATGCCCACTTCTTCAGAGAGAGGGAGGGAGGGGGATTTAAAGTTTTCTTTAAAGGGGAACCTTAAATGTTAAGAAATACATGTCTACATACTATATCTTTATTCTTTCTTCTTCTTTGAACCTATACTGACACTTGCAAAATGATTGACTAAGAATATAATCTGTAGTTATAAATATTGACTATTTTTATTGTTCCAATTGATTAGTGAAAGTTAAAAGTAATGGCTGGTCTATTTGAAACAGGTTTGGGATATCTGTAATGTTCTAACTGAAGATTTTTAGAGTGGGCTTTGTAGGGGAAAAAATAGTAATGGGCTGATAACCTAGAGAAGATGTAATGATTTACTATTGTGAGAGAAAAGATGGAGTTACATAGAGTAAGGTGAAAATATATTGGGACTGTAAAGCTAAGAGAAATATAAAATACTATGTTTAAGTTTGCAACTATATGGGATTTTGAAAGCTAAAAAGGTGAAGGAATATCTTAAAGGGACCAAACTATTGTTATACAAGAAATATGTGACCAAATTAGAACTGTTAAACTGCTGAAACACCTGTTTCTTTCCCTTTCTATTTTTATGATTATAAAACTGATTAATAATAGGCTGGCATAGATAAAATGAAATATAGCAGATAGGATATAGAAAAATGAACTATATATTGGGAATAGAATTTTGATTAATGATATTTGTTGTGGAAGTTAAACAAGGAGGAAAAAGGAACTATGTATCTAAAGATGTTGTGAGCGAGACAATGTTTAGACATTTTAAAAAGGTATTGCTCTTTCTGTTTTGTTTGGTGTAATTCTCAAAAACTAATAAACTTGTCCCATTTGGGCAAGTATTAAAAAAAAAAAAGATTTTGGATTCCAAAACCATGGGCTAATAACCGGTTTAATAAATTTGGCTGTATGCTTTCTGCATTTGAGACTGTGCTGGCTGAGATGTGTAAATTCAAGCTAAGATTAGTGTTGACACTAATCATGGTTTGAGGACGGACTTCTATGTTTATACCGCTGATAAAAGTTGGTCTGCCCCCAGCAATCGAATGAATCTGACTGCATTATAGAATTATCAGTTGTGTGTGTGTGTGTGTGGGGGGGCACAGTTAAAACACTGACCTAGACAGCAGTTTTATTGACAGGTTAGTGGCATGTCCAGTAAGTTAAATCCAAAGTATTTAATACTATAATATCTGCCACAGCACTTATGCAATCCTACATAAGTCAGCATGGTTTTACCTCTAGTCTATTAAATCAAGCAACACAGCAGTTCTATAAAGAGGCCAGAACATAGATTTGATTCTCTACACATAATCACAAACGTATCCAAATTATATCCGTGTGCATCTTTTGCAACGGGTCCTTAAAATCCACACTGATAACAAATCAGAAGACTTCCAATCCATTTAGTGCCATTTATTTAAATAAAATAATATTCAATACCAAGTAACATTAGAAGTTGCATGGGGCTGCCAACTGGAAGGCTGCGCTACCAGAGCCATGAGAGTGCCTTACCTACTTCTGAACCACCAGATGTATAAATTTTACCCTCTGCTGCACATGCTGCAAGGCTATCACGAGGTGTTGGAGGCCCCAGTTTGGAATACCAGCTATCTTTCACAACGTTGTAGCAGTCCATTCGTTTTATAGGAAAAAGCTGGGAACCACCCAAAATATAAACGACATTGTCCCAAAAGACACAAGCTGCATCCCTCCGCTTTTCAAAGGGACACCGGATGTCTGTCCAGCTGTAATCCTGTATGAGGGAGGGAAAAGGAACTTTAGGCACAGACTTTGAAACTCTTTACAAAGATTCTGACAGTCCATTTACACATTCCTATTAAAAACTTGGGAGTGGCTTGATACAGTTAATGAAAGCCCACTAGACAGTGTAAGCTCCCTTTTGATAACTATGGGCTGGTTTTGAACAGACTGGATATTTCGAGACAAAGTGAACTAACTGCAGCAAGGGTCTCTGGGTGGATCTGCTGCAAAGTGGGCTACCTTGGAATAAAACAAAACATACCACAGATATTGTCAAATCTACTTTGTTTAAGACTGGCCTAGGTAGTGGTCTACTGTTCTGGCTGGGGCAAGATCCATCTTGCAATTACCTATTTTGCATTCATTTCTTGGGTTAACTACCTTTTTGCGGTGCTCCCAAGGTAATTTGGCAGCTATTAAGAATACAAACAGTGATGCTGGTTATCGTCATAGGTGTGAGTTGCAATCATTAAATAAAAATATGATTTAGTAAGGTAATGTCTTCTTTAACAATGGAGTACTTAAACTGAAAGATTACACCTTTGGCTTGTGTGCTGGTTTTCTGCTTGAAGGGCAAGAGACTTTAATAGGTTAGACTTTGTGCTGAAATTTTAGATCAGCTTCCCCCAAACCCAAGCCCTAAGTTGAACCTGGTTCTAGTTACGGATGTTATCATGCTGGTGAATGTCTTATATAATGAAAAAATTAAAAAATTATTTCATGGTGCTGTTAGCAGCTATTAGTTTTATTACTCTAGATTCAAGGCTAGCTTAAATTTTATGCATGTAGTAGCCAGGAGCAAGACGCTCTTGTCTCTGCTGCTGGTCGGACCACCAAAGATCACTGATCTTTCTCCTCTACCTCTTTCATTCCCTTGTGCATCATGTCTTTGAGTCTGTAGGCTCAAGGGCAGGGCTGGTGGTCTTTGAGTTTGTAAGTTCAAGGGCAGGGCTTTTTCTTAGGTGTATAGTGTTTCGCACCAGGTTTACGCTTTGAATTTTAATTGATGCAAGCCACTTTGGGAATGCAAGTTTTGTCTAAGAAGTGAGATAAAAATAAAATATATAAACAATTAATGGGGATAGGTGACACGAGCCCAGTTGAGAGACTCAATTTCCCTCCATTTTACCACAAACATGATCTATCCTTTCAGAAATTAAATTGATTTTTTAAAAATGGGAACAGAAAAATGGTCAAAAAAGAATGCATTGTAGACTGAAAAGAGGAGGAGGAATAATAGAAAGGAAGAAGATAGCAGCCCTTAACAACTATAATTAGGTAAAGAAGAACTGGCAAAAGCTTGTTGTCATGACAACCAAGAGCTCATCCTCTATGCCACAAATTATATATAATCTACCTACCATGGTTAGGACTAATAAACTACAAACGGTGCTGCCAAAAATACCTGCAGCAATATTAGCAGAGGAAGAAAAATGTTATTTCACATACCTACCCAGCTGGATTCCCAGCAGATGGCAGAACTGTCTAAGCAAGCCTAGCAAGCGCATGAGACATGAACACAATCCATCAAGCAACAGCATTGCACTCACTGACAACCAGGTAGTTACAAATGGTAAGCAAAAGCAATATCAGCTTAGAGCAAAGGAAAAGTACAGAATAAAAACAGATTTGAACACATGTCTCAGTACAGTTATGTTGATTTTTCTGTGAATCACTTGCTGGATCAGAAACTGGGATATGTGCATTGAAACATGCATTTGGATGCTGTCTCTCTCTCTCTCTCTGCACAAGGCTTTCAATGGGATGGCATCTGAGCATGCAGTCAAGTGTACATCTCTACAATATCGGGGTTCAGTCACCAGATGTAAATCCATTTTAAGCAACAGTTTGAAAAATAGTATGGGGAATTCGCTGCTGTTCTCAAAAAAAAAAAAAAAGTCCCACTGGGCACAACAAAGCACTTGGTGCAGTTAAAGTACTTTCTGTATTCTGGCAGACAGCGACTCTAATAAAGCATTTTTGCTCTTCACAATAACACACAACTCCCCCCTTCCCCAACTTCCCAACCTAACTAATTATGGGGGAAAGTTCTTGGGGGAAAACTTATGAAAAGAGAGATACATAAAACAAAACTAAATGTCAAGAACAATTCCATGGAAGCCAACATTAGCTTTCAGACTAAGTATACAGAAGAACAAACATTATACATGTATCAGAAAGTACCTAGTTACTAAGTACGTAGTTACTAAGATTTTCTCCTTACACGTTTCCTCAAATATGAACATCTTTCTGTAAATTTAGTAATGTTAGATGATCACATGCAGAGATCCTGGGAACCTGAAGGTTGTGTTCTCGTGTGTATGGGTCTCTACCAAATGTAAAACTCCCAACCCCTTGCACAGGAGGACTGGACTCTGACCTCTTCACATCAAGGAGATAGTGCCTTGGGCCAAGGATCTGTTCAGCAATCAGGGAGCCAGTCCATCACCAAAAGGAGTATTGGAGGGGGCACGCTTGGGCTCAATGGATGTGCTTCTTCGAAGCTTGACTTCTCCCATCTCCCTTCCATGGTGAATTTTCATACAGTCCCAATCTGTTCCTTTAATACTGATTACCTCTGGATTTTAATTTATCATGATTATAAGACCAGACATCTGTTCCTAGCAGTGAGGAAAACCCATATGTACATGTAAGCAGAACTGAAGTTGCTATAGAAACCTCAAAATAACACCACATTCCAGAAAGCTTCCTAATGTAATCTTGACATTCCTTATTAGCATTGTTGCTTACAATGTACTACCCCCTTTCATTTAACAAAAATATCTCCATTTGTTTAGCTGTTTTACTTATTTGGATTTACAGCCAGTATTGTCCCAAGGGTGCAAGGTAAGTTCAGAAATTCCTGTAAAGTTAAAAGGATCAAGGAGCAAAGGAATCATGACACATGCAACAATGTCCCAAACTATAGTAGGAGGAGGTGGTGAATTAAAAAAGCCAAGTACAATGAACTCAAATTCTGAAATATAAGAATTACCTTTGGATTAAAATAGCGACATGACTGTGGCTGTGATCCTCCAAACAAGGCAATGCGGTAATCATGCTTTTTTCTTCGTGGGCGAGTGCCATCCACTAGTTCTTCTCTGTCCTCTGGAGAAAGCAGATGGTATCTCATTCCACCTAAATCGAACAGAACACACTGGCTGATTTTATCTCACTGTTTCATACAGAGGGTTCACATTAGTTCCAGGAGATAAGCAAAAAGGTCTAGGCCTATTTTCCACCTAGTTTAAAATTTTCTCTATATACAACCTCTGTCAAATCCAGAAAAACTGACAGAAAACAATGTTTCGTTAATTTGCAGAACTAGGTTTCTCTTATGAAGAATTTACAGTGCAATCTTAAACAGACTTCAATGGACTCAGAAGGGTTTAATTCTGCTTAGGACTGCACTGTTATATCGTTAGGTATACAAGTCAAACAAAGAATTATCTGTAGAGTTAGTCAGTCAGTTAGTTTATTCAGTATAAAACCAGCACAAATCAATTACAATTACCTCAATAATGTCAATACAAAGACGGACTTCCGGTCTATGGATTGGCGATGGCAGTCGCTCTCCCCAGAGCTTGGGGAGGCGATTAGCACACCATCCGCATGGAGGGGTGCCACCTCAAGTGGCACTCCCACGGAGTCTTTGTGAAAGGCTCCAGGCCAAAGAGCTTTGAGGGTTAGCCTCTTCAATGGCTTGCTGCTGGAGAATCGAGGCTTTCCTCCACTCTGACGGTCCTGCAGATGAGTGGCCTTAGGGCACAAGCTAACCCGACCGGGACAAGCGGGGGAGACCGAGCGGAACAACGATTTCTGTGAGCGAGGTCAGGAATGTGACCAACAATGAACGTGAGTTCTAAGTAAACGAACTTTGATAAACGGCACCCCCCCTCCCCGTGGGAAAAGCGGAATGCAAAGAGGGACGCCTCTGAAGCACAAGGACAGATAAACGCAGTGAAGGGGGAGTGGGAGGAAATAGACAGTGTGTGTATTTTGAAAGACTTACTTGAGTGCAAATAGCAAATTGACGAGTCCTTCGAGCCTGGGAGAAGCGGTTTGAAAGTGTAAACAAAGTTGAAAAATGGCGGCATCACGAGGAAAGTTTAAAGCGAAGCCTCAGAGTCCGAGGCCGGAAGAGGGAGCTGACGTCATGAAGCTATTAGCGGATATGCTCAAGCCAGTGATGGATCAGCTCGATGGTATTAACCAGCAACTGACCTAAATCAAAACTTCGCTTCACAGAAACGACAGCTGGCAGAAACAGAAAAAAAAGTGGAGCTGGTAGCTGAGAAAGTTACAGAGATGGACACCTCAAGCAAGAAGATGAAGAAAAGAGTGGGTGAAGTGGAAACGAAACAAAATCTTCAAGAAAATCGTTTGTTGCAGCTGCAAATGGAAAAGGCTAATATGATTCTCAGGTTCCAGGGGGTTCCTGAGATAGAAAAAGAAGATTTGAAAAAGACTCTGGGTGAAATTATTGCTCCAGTGACAGCCTTGCCAGCAGAGGAAATAATAAAAGACATGGAGACAGCTTATAAGGCTTACCCCAATTATATTAAAAAAATAGCCTGCCTGGAGAGATTGTGGTGAGATTTGCAAGAAGACAGACCAGAGATGCTATACTAAAGGCAACTTCAGCAACTCCACTGAAATTTGGGAATACAATTATCAAGACTTTAAAAGACATTCCATTTGAAATCCGTCAGAAGAGAAAGAGCTACAAGGAGTTAATTACTTTTCTTCAAACAAATTATATACAGTACAGGTGGGCGATTTTTGAAGGTGTCATCTTTAAAATCAACGATAGAAGGGAGAAGATAGACTCCATCTGCAAAGTCAAAAAATTCTTGAGATGTCAGCTAGGATCGGGGGAAGACTCTAAAGAGGAAGAAACTAAGTCAAGTGACTCAGCTGCCTCGGGAACGGATGAGGACTCTGCTGCAGAAGTGGGTGCAGGAGCAATGAAAACTGTATATGATTTTAGAGACAGAAAGCCGAAGTAAGGGCAGAAGGACTCTGATAAAAGGCCCTCTGAAACAAAGAAGATGCTCAGAAAGTTCTCTCATAATAACTAATTTACTAATACAGAACAATGTGGAAAACAAGAACTCTACAAGTATATTGTTTTACTAACTCTTTTAATACTAATATTAAGTTTAACATAAAGGGGGTCTCCCACTCTTGGGTTTTTAGTTAGTGTGGGTATTTTTTCTTTATCCACAGTTGTAGTTCCCCTTCCTATATTTTTCTTTGTAGTTTGTACCCCTCCGGGTTTTTTTTAAAAAAAGAGTCAATACAAAGAAAGGTACTAATAAAATATATAAAATATCAAATGTTGAAATATAAACTGTATTTAGTAGTATCTGTAGAGTTACATAAACTGGTTGTAATGGAATAAGGCTCTCAGATTATCAAAATACTAAATCCATGTCAAACAAATACTTAGACATCCAATAAGACTTATTAAGAGCTAAATACATTCAACAATCCACAGCAGATGGGACCTAAGATGGTTTGATTTGAGATTAGTTCAATAAGGTAACACCTTTAACAATTCAATCTGAGTTTCTTCATAAAGTGTATTTAATATTTCATCACTTAACATTTTATGGGAATCCATTCATATGAGGGAACTAATACAGTTCCCTCCACATATAAACATTCTCCTTACCATAAAGAGGAAAACCACCTAAAGTTTTTACCCAGTATGTTTTAATTTCCTTACACTTTAGCTGTAGCCTCAGTTTGCATTAAAGTCACAGATGGTAGTGCGTAGGTTTACTATTCTTAAATAGCTGAGAGAAATGTCATTACGGAGGCTACTGTGACATGGAGATTTTTACTAATTCTGTTCTAAACATGAGAAATTAAATATCTGAGCTACTTTTAAAGATGCACTAATTCTTCCAGTTATATATAATTCCAGGGGAGGGAGTTATGTAACAAATTAATAATGGTATCCTCTGGGTAAACTCCCTCTGCTATCATATTATGTGCATATGTCCATGAAGACAGTTGTCATGAACACCATATATGTGATCCGCACCTGCAGCTTCCCTGCCCACTACTCCCTTCCAGTGACCCCTTATATGAAAGTAAAAAATTAGGAATACCACCCTTCCCCTGCATGTCACAGAGGAGAAGGGGCACAGGGACAGCAGGGAAATTATTCTCTTTTTGTGGGGTTCCCAGTGTCAAGGAAGCGATCCAGCTTCCACTATACTCATTATAACTCTTCTTGCTCCTCTGCAATAGATGGGGAAAATCTTTCAGATCCACAGCATTTTTTTCCATCTTGACCCAGCCAGAGGACACAGATGAGCCAGCACACAGCCACACAAAACTGAACTAGGAGAACTTGCATCTGGGTCCTATGCAGGTCAAGAGCAGCATGTATAAGCCAGCTGTGACAACTTCTTGTATACAACAGGCTGCCTTCTGCCTTCCTATCAGATTCAGAAAAACTGCTGAGCACAATAGCCATAAAGGAAGGGGGAAGATAGTGAGCCATGAGTAGAAGTCACTTGCTGCAGAAACCTATAGATTTTTGTGTGGAAGTAAGTCTCTCTACCTTTAGTGGAGCCAATGCCCAAGAAATGTTTTAACTCTAGGGCTAAGCTACACATGATGAAGGCGTTCTGTGATTGGAAATCTAGAGATAGGTTTTGGTCCTAAAAACAGTCACAGTGGGGCCAGATACTGATCAGGACAACAGTGCTAGACTGATCCATACCAGGGTCTTCCATCACTGCTTTTCAGAATGAAGCAACATGTTCAGAGTTCCAGCCATGAAACTACAACATTACATCTAGTGTGGACCTTAGGTGGCATTCCAATGCAAACTTACTTGAGCATATCCCACTGAACATAGGAGGACTCATTGTCAAGGAAACACACATAGCATTGGGCCATTAGTTGCCTTGCAGCTGGGGAGGAACAACAAGCAATTCCTCCACACTGTAGCTCCGTATTTTGTCAGCAGTCCTACACGGCTCCATAATAGAAGCTGGAGGGGGAGGGTTGCATATTGAAGGGGCTGTGTTCTACACATCAATTGTGATTTACCAGACAAAATTTCTAAATTCAGGACCACCCATCAGCTTCATTTCAGCTTAACTTCCCAGCAAAAAACATAGAATTAACATTTGATTTTCATCTATATTTACATGATAAAATACTTCGCAGTAGATAATAAGGGAAATTATGCAGAATGTTGAAAGCACACCTTAGAAAATAAACTTACTGATAACCATTTTAAGGCACTCAGGATTGTCCTGGATAAGTGGTTCAGCCTGTACAGTTTTACTGAGGAAATTCTTTGAAATTAAAGGAAACCTGACTTTAGCAAGAATGTCAACCATGTATGGCTGGCGGTTTGGCTCATCGTATTTCAGCCATCTGACTGCAGCATCATAAACCTGGGTAGAGCAGCAAAAAACACATCTGATTATACACACACACAGGAGTATAAAGCAATTTTTTTTAATATTTGTTTTTATTAATTTTTAACAGCATAAATACAACAGAATTAGACACAAAGAGCAATTACCGGCTCAATTAAACAGCTTTTCTTACATAACTCCCACAGTATCACAGTAAAGTCAAACATTAGAATAGACTAACTACCAAACAGTTAAAAGAACAACAGCTTCTTGTATAGCGGGTTTTTTGGAACTGTTTCACTATTTTCTAAATGACTAATAATAGGAAACCATACTGCCTGAAACCACTTTTGGTATTTTTTCGATTTCACGGCTGAAGAGTTGTAAGAGGTGCGCCCATAAATAAAGCATTCCCAGATTTTGTTCTGCCAGCATGTTATTGTCGGAACATTTTTTTGCTTCCATTTTTGTGCAATTGTTAATTTTGCCAATGTGAGTAAGGTTGATACTAATGTTTCCAAACTTTTTCTACTCACAGTTGTACGCCATGTCTCCAGAAAAATAGATTCTAAAGTGCAGGGTAAGACAATATCAACTACTGATGCAATTTGTTGTATTATCTGCGTCCAGTAGTCTTTTATTAGTGGACAGGACCACCAGCAGTGCACAAAGTCCGCAATAGCACCACAATTTTTCCAACATTTGTTTGAAATATTAGGATTAATCTTATGTAGAACTGCCGGGGTCATGTACCACCTATTTAGTATTTTGAAAGAAGTAGACCTGATGCTAAAGATATTAGAAGTGTTACTGGGTGATGACCAGATGGAAGTCCATTGATCTTCCGTGAAGGACTTCTGGCAGTCTAGATGCCATTGCTGTTGAGACTTGAGAGTAGTTGTTTTTTTCACCCTTTAACAGGAGTCTGTACAGCTTGCCTATCATTCCCTTAATTTCTCCATTTGAGTTTAAGTATCTGCTCAAAGTCGTTTAGCGGTCTAGAGAACATCCCTCCTTTCTGAAGCTTATTCAAGAGATCTTGTATTTGCAGATATTGGAACCAGAAGACTTTCCCTTGTAATTTGTTTTAGTCAGAGTTTAGTCAGAGGGATTCCTTTCTTTGTCAGATCAGCTAGTCTTATTACACCTGCGTCTCTCCATGCCCGAAAAGAGTTTTCTTCTTGACCTGGTGTGAACCACGTTTGATTGAGAAAGGTGGAAAGTTGGGATATTTTCGGCAAAAGACTTAGTTTATAAGTTCTCCAGATCTCCAAGGCCGATTTTAGGAATATGTTGTGTACATCTGCGACGTGCCTTTTATTATAGTCTCTCCAGTACAATTCTGACAGTATAAAGCAATTAAACCTGAAAGCAAAGTGTAAATAAATGAGCATTTCCAAATTATGTGCGATATATCTTACGTTTGTCACCACCTGCCAGTCAAGACAGATCATTCCATTTATATCCTGCTGTCTTACAAGCTCAAAATGGCTTACAGCAATTTTTGAAAATACAATATTCTTGTTCCACAAGTGGCTCACAATCTAGGAAATCACATGGTTTGGAGAACATGGTAAATAACAAACCAAGCCAGACCTAAACACCCCCACCATGCTCTACAGGCCCAAAGTCCATCAAAATGGCAGCATTTCCTGTAGGCAGTTCCTGGTAAACGGTTAATCATTTAAGAGGTGCTGTAGAATGGGCTGAGAGTGGAGCAGAGCTGTCCCAGGTGGCAGTGGTGATGTTCCAGAGCACAAAAAACCTTGCTTTAATTATTGTGTTAACAAAAAATTAAATGCTAGATAAATAAACAACCGGATCCTCTCACCTGATCTTCTGCTCTTACAGTCAGTGTGTCTTGGTTTAGAAGATGTGTCACACGTTTAACATCCAGCTGAAGAAATTCATCTGTCTTGTAAACTTCAGTGAAGTGCTGATGGATAAAGTCATCTGCAGTCGCTTTCAATTCTGGGCAGTCAAGACATTCTGCTAATACACTTATACCTAAAGAAAAATGGGATGACACATTGTATAAAGCATGTTTAAGTCTGTGCACATAAGTAAAACATTTCATATACAAAAATTATTAGCCATGTACAAATTGGCATAATGAAAGACCAAAATACTTCTTTCTTGCAAAATTCCATAATCAACCATTCAGAACTCACCGTTTCATAGACACACAACCCTGTCTTATACCAAGTCAGACCACCAATCTATCAAGGTCAGTACTGCCTGCTCTACCTGGCAGCAGCTCTCCAGGTTGTCAGGTAGAGGTCTTTCACATCACATGCAGAAGACCTCTACTCGATCCTTTTAAATTTACCTGGCTGTTTTAAATGGAGATACTGAGGAATGAATAGAACTCTTGAGATACAACAGCCATCACAGCAGAGATAACTTCATCTTCCAAATATGCTAGCAAACACTTAGCCCTAGAAATTTACACATTAAATGGCAGTCAGGATCTGCAGGGGAGAAAAATACAGTTTATCCCTGTTTATCTTAAGGACAAGCAAGATACCACTGCATATGTCTGCTTGAAATTAAAATGTTCCCAAATCTTCAAGAATTTGGCATTAAATCTCTAATTAGGAAGAATCTGCAATCTAACAACAGGCAAAAACATTAATTTCAAGCCGTGGTTTCCTTGGAAAATGTAAATTGCTTCTTCAAATAATGTATTTATAATAAAATTAAGGCACCTTACCAAGACAATTTGAAGCATCAACTTGCTCTTTTAAAAAATCCACACACATTTTTTTCACAGGTTCAATCTGATACTGATTTGCTGCATCTAGCAATGACTGGACATTGTTGCTGTTTACAGAAATTCTGAAAAATGTAACATTATCACAACTGAAGACTTTCAATAACAGCTGGAAACAAACATGCACATACTTCTACCAAATTATATCTACTGCATTCCGACTAGATATATATTATGTTTACTATACAGGCACATAAGACCAACCACCTGATAACAGAGAGCCACAAAAAGAGGGGCATCCAACTACCTCATCACATTACTGGTTCAGTTAAACCAGTGATTCCCAAGTGCACTGTGCCACCCCCTGGGGGGAGGTGAGAGGCAAAGGGGCGGTGCGGGGGTGGACACTGGAGGTGGGTCTCTTCAACAGCACTGTTTACTTATTATGACTAGGTTGGAGACTGGATGCTGGCAAATGGCAGACCAAGTTTCTGCCTCTGCGTAATGCTGAAATCTGGCAGAAACTATCAGAACTTTTAGTAAATATGCCACTAGAGCTCTAGTCAGACGAGTGTACCGTGCTTTCAGAAGTTGTTGCCACATGTGATTTTGTCTGTCATTTTTCAAATGGCACAGGGGATTTATCCTCTGGTTAAACATCTGAGCTGAACAGGACTACTGTCAGTTCGAGCCCCGCACTGGTGTGAGCTACCCGCTGTGTCCCCAGCTTGCCGTCCCCCCAGCGGTTCGAAAGCTTCGGCGAGTAGATAAAATGGGCACCACTCCTTAGAGAGGGAGGGCACACTTAACCCCCCC
>NW_015163185.1:79912-108206 GCF_001447785.1 Gekko japonicus | reverse complement strand
TTATTATTATTATTAATAATAATAATAACAACATAATACTATTGCACACAGTATTTATTTTCCTGTGCTCTCAGTTACTGAACCTGTTGATTATGAAGTGGGCTTCTTGGCTATACTAGTTTTATTTTTGTCACAGCCTGATCACCATTAATATTTCTAGGTTATATAAGTGTAACTTCGTAGGTTTGGCCCTGTATTGGAGTTTGGGTGGGAAAAGGTATTTTGCCCAAGTGGGAGGCACAGGAGAGTTGTGAGGGGAAAGAGAGAGTTCAGAGGAGGAAAAAAAGGAGACAGAAGCCATCTGGGTCTGACGGCACAGAACAGAGTGTTCTGAGAAGGAGCCTTGAGAGATCTGCAGCAATGCAAAAAGTCCCAAGAACAGCAGTATTACCACCACAGAGAGCCAGGCAAGATGCCGCAGACAGAGTGTGAGAAACTTTCAGAGGGCCTTAGAGAGACAGGAAAAGACTCCAATTGCTTCTTTAGTCCCAACTGTAAGTCATGTTGTCTAAGTCTGAGTTTTGTATACGTGTGTTCTCCTTTCATTCTCTATCCTTCTTTGTTGAATTAAAACCTATTTTAAGTTCTCCTTGTGTATTGTTAAAGGTGACTGGAGGGTCTGGGAGCTGTGTTTGAATTTTTCTTTAGGAAGTAAAGGCCAGAGGGCTGGAGGCACTGCTGCTTTCTTTTTGTCACTCTCCCTCTTCCATTAACAGACCCAGGTCCCAGTCAGTGAGGTTCTGGGTACTGTTTTGCATAATATAATTACGACAATTCCTCTCAGCAACATGATATAATTGCGACAATTCCTCACAGCAACAATTTGGTGCAACGACACAACCACAGTGATTACCTGCACTAGTCACTACATACTGTCACTATGGCAGTGAATAAAATTAAAGCCTCAGTGATTGACTATTTTGGGAGCTCTGTATTGACAACAATGAAGATTTTGAAGGTTTGCTGCTTCATACTGATGTTTATTAACTATCAAAAGGCAACTGTGTGAGATACTTTTGCACCCTTTTGACACCATTGTGGAGTTCTTTTGAACAGATGCTTTGCGCTGTGATGCTTTGCTCAGTAATGAACTCAGAGATCAGAACTATTTGAAAAGTTCAAGGCCAAATCTGTCATCTCTACGTTTATTTCACAGTAAACTCTATTCAAATGCAACATAGGACATCACAGGCTATACCAGTTTCTGACCCTGTCTGAACTAGAAGAGAAAGGTGGGATACAAGATGATGCTGTGCACGTTTTTTGTGACCATTTGGATCTGATGCATGAAGATATCTCTGAGTGGTCTGAGGATCTTCTTTTGATGGAAATTCCACATTGGGTGATAAACCTGTTTTCAGGTACTGAGGAAGTTGGGGGTAGTGAAAGAATTGATTGAACTACAAAATGACATTGAACTGAAGCCAAAGTTTAAGAAGAGTTCTTATTACAAAAGAAAATAAAACCACTCTAGTTAAGAAGCTCCTTGTTGCATTTCCAACTTTATATTTGGTGGAAGGTGGTTTTATTGTAGTCACTCAGTTCCTCTCCAAGCAACGAAATCAACTCGATTATGAAATGTGGTGATTTTAAGATCCTCGCTAAGTGACTTTAAACCAGGCATTAGGAAACTAGTATCACTTCATCAATCCCATCCTTCATATTAAGAATTTACTGAACAGTGATGTAACTGAATTTTTGCTAAGATTTTGCTAAATGACTATCAAACGTCGTTAAATAGATTAAACTAAGAAGTTTTAACTGGATTTTGAATAAATGCGTAATTAACTGTTACTGTTTTGAATGTTATTGTTATTATTTTCCTTAGCAGGTCATGGAAACTACTATTCCAAATAATGCTTTTTATAGGGTAGCAGACACTGGAGGTGAGTTTACGGAACCAAGGGGGCAGTGGCCCAAAATGTTTGGGGAACAATGAGATAAACTAATCCCAAATCTATCGCTATAGCCACTTAAGATAAACTACCCAGTGACAGACAAAGGAGAGAGAGCAGGCAAGCAAAGACACCATCAAATATCTGCCCCTGGTTCAGCTAAGACTTGCCTTAAATTTTTAAAAAATGCTTTATAATCTATTCTCTCCTTATACACCTATAAATCCTCTCACAGGTCCATTATTTTTATATTTTTGAGGAGTGTTTTTATTTTTAAAGTGAAATGTTGCGTCTTACAGATATTGTGAGCTACCTAGGCTATGATCGGAAAATAGGATTCAGGTGCAATAAATGTTACTTTAGGATTTGTTCCTAATTGTACCTGCATACAAAGAAGGAAACAATTTCACGAATATATTCAGAAGAGTTCTTATTACAGAAGAAAATAAAACCACTCTAGTTAAGAAGCTCCTTGTTGCATTTCCAACTTTATATTTGGTGGAAGGTGGTTTTATTGTAGTCACTCAGTTCCTCTCCAAGCAACGAAATCAACTCGATTATGAAATGTGGTGATTTTAAGATCCTCGCTAAGTGACTTTAAACCAGGCATTAGGAAACTAGTATCACTTCATCAATCCCATCCTTCATATTAAGAATTTACTGAACAGTGATGTAACTGAATTTTTGCTAAGATTTTGCTAAATGACTATCAAACGTCGTTAAATAGATTAAACTAAGAAGTTTTAACTGGATTTTGAATAAATGCGTAATTAACTGTTACTGTTTTGAATGTTATTGTTATTATTTTCCTTAGCAGGTCATGGAAACTACTATTCCAAATAATGCTTTTTATAGGGTAGCAGACACTGGAGGTGAGTTTACGGAACCAAGGGGGCAGTGGCCCAAAAAGTCTGGGGAACAATGAGATAAACTAATCCCAAATCTATCACTATAGCCACTTAAGATAAACTACCCAGTGACAGACAAAGGAGAGAGAGCAGGCAAGCAAAGACACCATCAAATATCTGCCCCTGGTTCAGCTAAGACTTGCCTTAAATTTTTTAAAAATGCTTTATAATCTATTCTCTCCTTATACACCTATAAATCCTCTCACAGGTCCATTATTTTTATATTTTTAAATTTTTTGAGGAGTGTTTTTATTTTTAAAATGAAATGTTGTGTCTTACAGATATTGTGAGCTACCTAGGCTATGATCGGAAAATAGGATTCAGGTGCAATAAATGTTACTTTAGGATTTGTTCCTAATTGTACCTGCATACAAAGAAGGAAACAATTTCACGAATATATTCAATGTTGTCTGACCTAGTTCAAATACTTTCTGAATCAGCAAACATACGCTTAGATTAAGAGGAAATACACACATTCCAGAATATGTTGCAGACAGTTACATTGTTGCTAATATCTGATAACAGGATGCCAGGTTTTAAGAACTAGGATGAACAAAGCACTAAAATAGCATCATCCCTCTCAAAACATTTAAATTCTTTAATTTATGCCTTTCTGGGCTTCACATGTAGCTATTTAATCATCATATATTTAGAAGAGTTATATAAAACTACCTTGCAGTATATGCAAACTCCACGAGCTGCTCGATAATATCTGGCTCTGCATCTTTTAATTCCACTTCAAATGACTTTGATTCAATCATATTTGCTGTAATTAGATCAGAAATATTGTCATTTCATTCTGATAGTTTTTAAAATCTAGCTCTCAAAGAGAAGAATAAATTTCACAGTGAAATGTCACAGTGTTTAAGGAACATCAAGGTGATTTCCCAGAAGTTAGGGTCAGAATGGGCAAAAGAATTCAAATCAGGCAAGGCCTCACCTAATGTTTTCTGCACTAAAATATTTATCTAATCATGTCAAAAGTTTTGCCTAAAGTAAAACAAACTATACCAAGAATAGGAGGAAGAGAAGAAACGGTTACTTTAAGGTATCTGTAACGTTCAATTTCACAAAGTATGTTTTCAAGATTTGGACACTTTTCACAGTATTTTTACTTTTGTTCTGCCTACCTAAACATATTTTAAAAGTGTTTATATAACAAGATACTTACAGCACAGCTTTATCCACTTTATCCATACAATAGCTTGTACATTTAACATCAATTTCAACTTGATGAAGGAAACAAAACTTTACAGTACTGTCTTGCTGCTAGAACCCACCCCCCCAATTGTCAAATCTCAGAACCAAGCAGGGTTGGCCCCAGTTAGTATTTGGATAGGAGACCACCAAAGAAGTCCAGGACTGCTACAGAGAGGCAGGCAATGCCAAACCACCTCTGAAAGTCTCTTGCCTTGAAAACCCTATGGATTGCCATAAGTCAACTGGGACTTCACGGCACTTTCTACCCCCTAAATGACATCAGAAATATGAAGCTGGTTCACAGTTCCACACACCAGTTCCTGCCTTAGACATTTTCATACATGAAGCGAGATTTTTAAAAGGAGAAACTCCCCTTCTCTGAAGTCTACTTTTAATGACATCTAAAGGTGATAACTAGAGACAAAAAGATGTCACTTCTACAGAACCAGTTGTATATGGGGATAATTGCAGCTTAGAAAGCTTCCTAAGAAATTCCTAAGAAATAATTGCAGCTTAGATAGTTTCCTAAGAAATCACATAAAAGGAAATTCAACAGACCCCATCTCAGACAATACTTCCTTGCACGGTGCTGCATTTAGGTTACTTTTTAAAATAACTTCTATCTGTGTGCTGGTACAGCAACACTGATAAAAGAGATTTAAAAATAGCATGGAGAATGATGGAACAAGGCTGAAGAAGTTTTACTTATATATGACTATACCAACTACCTCCTTCTTTGTAGGCCAGGCCAGTACACGGAATGGAAAGATTTTAAAAACTGTAATAAAAGCTGAACTGGAGAAGGCTTACTGGTGAACATCAGGTTAAAGAAGTGACTGGCAGATGCAAGTACAACACGATGAGCTGGAATCTTCCTTTCCTGGACCATGAGAATGACATCACAAAGAGTTTTCTAACAGGAATAAAAATGTAACAGTATGGATATTCAGAACATTTTAACTGTTCACAGTAGTCTGTAGAATAGATAATAGTCTTTCCAGCAAGTAGAGATGTAAAATTTCTGGAACAAAATGGAAATTTTCGGAATTTAAACATCCCCCCGAATTTTTTTCAACTTTTTAAATTTTTGTGCACATGTGGGGACTGCCCCATGTGTGCACAAATCTCCCCCTGCCCCCCAAGTGCCCCCAAAGTGCAGATATAGATATCCGCACGGAGGGGGCAACTTGGCTATTAGTATAAGGATTACTGTCAACACCCCTCCTCACTTCTGACCACCCAACACAATAAAATAGGGGGAAATATTTAGAAATGGGGGGGGGGAGCTCTTCAACATTTCAGGGAGAAGATCTGTTTAACAGGATGCCTTTTAAAATGAATATCGTGTTTTTTTCTTTCAACACACACCGCTTATTTTCAGTCAGACAATAAAGATCATTTTACTATTATGGCAGCTGCTACCAAAGCAATATTTTAAAAGATCTACACAGAAGCCCTCCTCCTGGTCTAAAGACCCACCTGGCTCTACTCACTTTCTCAAAACACTTGGTGAGAGCCTAGAAAGGTGTTGGTGGGCACCATGGTTGGTGGGCACCACATTTGGGTCCCCTGCTCTATCAGTATTAAATCTAGTCTATAATTAACATTATTTTTTTTACTGCAACTACAGATATGATCATTTGATTACAAGAAAAAGGACTAGAATTTCCTGTTGTCCTTAGTTAGAAATCCGAAAAAAGTGTTTCAACAAATGTTTCAAACAGTACATTTTCACAGTTGCTAGAATGTTAATTCACAGTTTGTGTACTGTTTTGATTCCAAAATATATATTTCTTTTTTAAAAACCCCTCAAACAGACAGCACAAGTTAGTGAGCTAAAAAATGTCATACCTTACATTAATTTTGTAACATCTATAACAATGACACAAATTACTACAACAGAATTTAAAAAACAGGTAATAGAATCAGGATAAATTCAAGTGATCATCTATCACAAATAACAGGTCCGTCAATGACCTGGTTCCAGTTTTACTTAGAACTTTTACAGGAGAGAATGATGCGTAGAAGGCTTACAATGATGCTGCTTTCTATACATTGACCAACAACACTGAGAGGTGCCCTGCTGAATCAGACCAATAGTTCATCTAGTCCAACATCCTTTTTCACACAGTGGCCAGCCAGTTACACTAAAGGGCCAACAAACGAGACACAGAAGCCAAAGCCTCCCCCTGGTGATCCATTCTAACACAGGCATTCACAGGTTCCCTTTACAGGTTTCCCTTTAGTAATTGATGCACCTTTCCCTCATGAGTCTAATTCCTTTTTAAAGCAATCTATGCTAGTGGCCACCACTGCACCCTTTGACAACGAATTGACTAAAATATCCAATTCATCATGCCCTATACTCAGTCAAATGGGTAGAATTGACCAAACCATGCCAGATCTTAGAATATATAGCCAACATTTTTTTTCTTTCTGGTACTGTGAAGGGGACTCCCTGACCACAGCCTATCAATAGTGCTCATGGCTAAGTGAGAACAAGCTGAACCTACACATGGGCATCACCAAAAATAGATGCTGAAGTGGGATTTCTGTACCCCTTGAATCATCCATACAAAGACAATATACCACATATCACTTAACATAAGTTAGCAAAGACACAACAGAGTAATTAAATGTGCTAGCAGCGTGGGAGGTTCTCCTCCTCCTAATGTATCCTTATAAGGATGGCGGCTCCTTCTGAAAGCTAATACGGGACCGAGCTAAAGTAATGGCCTGGTTTAGCACATACCCGGGTAAGAAAAGGAGCTTCTACCACAACCCCATTGGGTAGTCTCACGGTCTCCACGGCAACTCCCACTCCACTTAAAATACAGGATGACAATACTGTTCAACCTCACAGGGCTGCTGTAAACGGCAACCTAGTTTAGTAGGCACCACTCCCTGCTACTCTAGGAATGTCCCAACAGGACATTAGAAGAAAGCGGCCCTCCGAAACGGTCTCTCCTTTATTTAAGTCTACTCTCCCGGCTTTGCTTTCAGCTCCCCCTCTTCCGGTCTTACTTGTTTCCTCATGGTGTTCATGACTCCCATAAAGCTGGCCAATAATTTGGCTTCTTCCCGAGCCGCGAGTTTCTTTTCCGTTTTCTTCTTGCTGTTTTTTTCCGAGGCCGCCATGCTCCCCTCGTCCTTCTCTCACTGCTAAAGAAACAGGGGCTTCTCGAGAGCCGACACAAGGAGGGTCATACACAACACTTGAGTTGCGGCGAACAACCGGCAGAAGCCACAATAACTCTTTACCTCGCTCGGAGGGGTGTCTGAGCCCCACAAAGACAGGCAGGCCGCGAGAACTGCCCCTACTTCTCACGACAGGCGCCAGTAACCAATCAGAACACGGCTCGCCGCCTCGCACACCTGGAGGCAACTCGCGACACCGCTCCTGCAAAGAAGGCCGAGCGCCTGGAGGTGGGAGCGAGGCGGGGAGGTAAACAAAGAACTGAGCAGGCACGCGCGCGCAGTGGCGTCACGGCGCAGGCAGCGTGCCCATAACAAACAAAGAAGCGAGGAAGAGGACACAGGGTGAGCGCGCATGTGCAGCGATGAGGTGTGTCGTATGGGCTTTGATGGTGCTTCTGTGGTGCAGTAGAAATGCAACCTAAACGCAAAAGGGATTTACAGGGCGATTCTAAAAAGAAACATAACTGCCTAAGCTCATTGACTTCAATGAAGTCAGAACGGCATTAAGTCTGCTTAGGCTATCGCTACAAGTAGCCCATTTCTAAATTCTTCGGTCCTAGTAAGTATGCTCGCTCGCCTATTACTTGGAAATAAGAGTCCACCGATTTTAACTGGATTTAGTCTCGAGTAAGTGTATATAGAATTGCAGCCGTGTAGCCCGACTCTATGCATACTTAGTAATGACGTCTGCTGAGTTCAATTAGACTGCTTTTTTCGTTGCCTAAACTGTGATAAACTTTATAATAAATTATTTCAAGAGCTAAGAGGGGAAAAGAAACAATAAGCAAACTGTGCCGATCTGGATGTATTGGTGCTGGAAATCCTACCCAAGTTGCATCTTCCCAAACTCTGTACGTTTAGCGAAAGACACAGATATGCAGTGACTTGAAGGCACATAATGCACAATGTTGTTACATGATATTTCTTGCTTTCAAAGTGCTTTATGTTGGGCCAAATGCTTAATAAATATTTTTAATTAACATTGATAAGAGTAAGACTGTGTCTAATTCATTCTCTGCTTGTTCCTATGACTTTTTGAGCCTGTTTTATTTAAAGCCCAACAGCTGCTGCCTGTTAAGCATAGCTATATTTATATTCTATCAATAGATAGAACTCGAAAAACTATCTTTAAACATTCAATTTTTTGATTTAGACAAATTGCATTTTTTTTGAGTTCTTAATGTTTGTCCAGCTACAAATACTCTCAAAATATGGGAAACAGTGGTCCAACTTTTGCTTTATATTATTTCTAAGGCTGAAATATTCTGCACACTTATGAACACCGTGTGCAACTTACTTACATGCACAGCATCAGGCAACAAATTAGTACATCTGAGTTTTATACATTACCTAACAGGAGACCAGCCAGTGACACAAACTGCAGCAGTTTGTGGCATATCACAGGAGAAGCAGGGCTCTTTAATCTGGTACTGGCATAGTCAGGTTATCTCCCATTCTTGTCCCTGACTTAGAAGGCTACATGTAAATCAGGTAGGCAACTGAATGGGGGGGGGGGAATGTCCTATACCCTGGACAGAAGTTTAATGAGTTGAAATGGGAACACCACCTAATAATTGCTTGTAGATCTAGCTGACATTAAAGGGACAGCTACTAAGATTGGTTTAAAACTTGGCAACCCTGTATGCAAAACCACAGCAAGGTACCAAGATGGTATGTGTCTGCACGTATATATGTATATCTATGGTAACATACTTGAGAGTGGCGCTGTCTCATGTTTTGGACCTAACATACCATACCATTAAAAAGATGGCCACTACCATGTTTATTTATTTATTTATTAGTATTTTTACCCCACCCTCCCCGCGAGCGGGCTCAGGGTGGCTTACAAGAGGGCAACAATGCCCACATATAAAACAATATTAAAACAACTTAAAACAAAAATAAAATCCTCGAATCACAAAACAAATGTTAATACATTTACCTGTCATTTGCTGCTAATGCTAAAGACATGTTTAAGTATAAATAGCTGCATTAAATCTTAGGAAGTTTTGGATGTGTCCATACCTACAATATTTTCATGTGATGTACAGCTGATACTCATATGAGGGGGTGGCACATGTCCAACCAACATCCCATGATTTATATTTCTTGTATGAGAAGTATGTGTGCCACATTAATGAGTTCTCGTTCCATCCATTTATTGTCTCTTCTGCATTATTAGACCTCTTTTCTTTTTATTAAAAAACATGCTGTGCACCTGGGAGTTTATTAATTATTTTCACCCTTGTTTCAGTTGATCAGCAGAGGAAGTGTTGTTCTGGTTGGTTCTTCTGGACCTCTGCAGCCTTTGATATAATCCAATATGGTATGCTTCTGGACTGCTTGTCTGGGATGTGCTTGGGAGGATCAGCATTATGTTGGTTTTGTTCCAGTAGGTGATACTGAGTGGCTTTTGTTTGGCCACTTGGGGTCCTGCATGCTTCAATCCTGTAATCCATCCTGTTTAACAACTCTGTGGAATTGCATGGGGAGATGATCAGGAGTTTTGGAGCATAGTGCCAAAAACATTGTCTGGAACACCTGCTAAGACTAATTGAAAGCTGCAACCATCCTGAGAGTAAATCAACACAAAACGTAGGGATGCCAGCTTCCAGGTGGGAACTGGGGATCCCCTAGAGTTACAGCCCATCTCCAGACTACAGAGATCAGTTCCTCTGGAGAAAATGGATACTTCGGAGGGTGGACTCAGTGGCACTGTAAAAGGTAAAGGTCCCCTTGCTCGAAAGCCAGTCGAATCCGACTCTAGGGATGCAGTGCTCATCTCCGTTTCAAAGCCAAAGAGCCAGCGCTGTCCGAAGACATTTCCGTGGTCATGTGGCTGGCATGACTAAACACCAAGGCGTGCAGAACGCTGTTACCTTCGCACTGAAGTGGTACCTATTTATCTACTTGCAATTTCTTGCTTTCGAACTGCTAGGTAGGCAGGAGCTGGAAATAGAGACAGGAGCTCACCCCGTCATGCGGCACACTTGGGTCTTGAACTGCTGAACTACCGACCTTCCACAGCCTGCAGTTCAGTGTCTTAACCACTTGAGCCACCGCAGCTCCTCAATGGCACTGTACTCCACTGAGAACCCTGTCCTTCCCAGGCTCCACCTCCCTTCTCCAGGAGTTTCCCAGTGAGGATCTGGCAACCCTGCTGCCCCATCTCCCCACCCCCCAGTGGCCAATGGGATCTGACAACCCTAACAAGCCTATAGTTTCCCCCCCTCTTTTCCATGGCTCATTAAATTCTACTATTGGATTCTTTTACTGAAAGTCACCATTATATTTTCTGTGTACATTGTTTCTTTTCCTCAATACAGTGCTGTGACAACATCCCCTGCCCCAATTTTTGGAGCAACTTTTTTGGGTGTCAACTTTCTGCAAAACTGCAGATTATCATTTCAATAATGCAGTGTGTGAATGGGCCATAGCCAGTCCATATAGGGTAGAGATGAGGTCTGCTTTGTATGTAGATTGCTAGAGATCGTCCGTCAAGTAGATCAACCCAGCTTGTCAGCCCATTTCTAATCTGTCTCCTTTCTGAGCCACCTTTCCCCTTAATGCACTTATTCCAATTTGGCTAGCACCACTTCTTCGGTCCCTGTTGCTGGTGGCCCTCCCATCCCTTAGGCCCTGTGTAAACATTTATTTGGAGCCCTTTTTGGAGCTATCTTTGCAGTATGGGAGCTATAGCAACCCAGCTCATTCCTCCACCACAAAGATAACATCAGAAACCTCAACTAGGGTCAGGGCTTTTTTGGCCCTGGACCCTAGCTATTGGAATGAGCTACCTTATGAGATCAGGGCCTGTCACATCCCCAGGGGCCTATCCCTTAAGATCTGGGATGTTCAAAACAGTTTGGTGGTGGGGAAATCTCTGGTAGTGCCTTAATTTCTCTCTGGTAGCATGGATGTGGGTTCTTTTGGATCAGTAACGTATTCCAATTGGCTTAAAAACAACATTAAATGTACAAAATATAACATACAATAAAACATACAAGTAGGGGAAAGGGGTATGTACATAGAATAAAGACGAACAAAACAAACCTAGCTCTCTATTGGGTGCACTGACCCTAAGCAGCTTGTTTCCTGCAGCAGATGCCAAAGCAGAGTTCACCAAGGATAACACCTCCTTCTCCAGGCCGCCAGCTCTTGAACTGCAGCCTCCTTCCGTTGCCTCCCGACATCTTGCCTACAAGGATGTGTGTCTTTCTCTTGCAAAGTTCCTGGCATCTCCTAGGATCCTGGTCCAATTGGATGCTTAGCTATCCCTGACTCCTGGCTAAATACTTATCTAGCTGTCATGAGCTAATTGACAGACCAATCAGATTGAGAACTGTCAAGATCTAGAAAGTCATGCTGGTGCTTTGACAGCTTCCCGCTGGTTGCTGTTAAGCCAGCCGGTAATTTGTAGCAGGTGCTTGTTAACTGATAACACTGTAGGTCTTATATGATCCAGTCACAACTTAACAACTTACTGACAAATGCAAAACTTAGGCCTTAAAGGCCCAGTTACTGTGACAGGGACCTGTGGGACCTGTGACAGTTCTGCAAAGCCTGTAAAACAGAGCTCTTCCGTTGGGCTTTTAGTTGAGGTAGGGGTCATCTATTTTGAACTTCCCTGTGATGATTCCTTGTTTGAGAGTGTGTGTGTCCCTTTAAATGTTTGATAGTAACTAGTGTGCCATGACTGGTGGATGGCAGAGTGTGGGAGGAGTTATTCTGTGTGGGTGTGTCAGTGAGAGATTGGAGAATGACAGTTGGAATAATGACAGTAGGAGAAAAAGCAGTTGATGTTGTGTGGAGTCAGAGAGAGAGTGAGCTGAAAGTTCTGTGTGGAATAATTTCTACGTGAAGTCAATGCTGTGTGGTATCAGAGAGAGAGAAAGCAGTATATATCTGTAAAGTGAAACTACAGTTCTTAAAGAGAGTTAAAATTACTCAGTTTTTCAAGCCTGAGTACCACAACTGGGAGGGGGGGCCCCTCCCCATCAGCTGAGCCACTACTCCCACTGGCTCCCAGTGGGAAGCCTGCTAAACACTGGTGAAGGTGGCCTTCAGCTACCGCAGTGTCTCAAAGAACTAGGGCTTTAAATGTCAACCTGCACCTTGCACTGCAAGTCTGAAGGTAAACTGGAAGCCAGTGTGGATGATCTAACACACTCTTACATGATCAACCTGCTAAATCCCATAAGGGTTCCAAGCTACCACGTTTCAACTGTGTGATACAGTTGACATACATAGGTCCCGGGCACATGGGCCGGAAAATGCGGGGGGAAGCGTGGCTGTTTGCCCCGGAGCAAAATAACGCGCGGCCACCCGATCACACGTCCCGTCAAGGTCCCGTGGTTAGGGGGTAAGGTGCTGATCCACACGGCTATCCTGCAGCGCGGCAAAGAAGCGGCGCGATCACACCAGCAATCGCTAGGCGCCGCTTCCATGGCAAACGGGTGTTTTTTTACCGAAGTTTGTGCGCATGCACCGTTGGGTGCTTCTGTGCATCCTGCGGAGACTTGGGGGGGGGAACCCTTTGTTCACGATGGAACATTGACAGGTGCCGGATGCCATGGGATTCCACCAGAAATGCGATCAGACGCCCGCCCTTGCCCCGCGGTGTCCGGAAACCAGTACCTCGTAAGTACTAGTTTTTTACTCCGCATCTTCGGCGGGAAGCCACGGGAGCACTATGCTTCCCAGATGTTGTGGTGTGATCGCGCCCGGAAGATCTGCCTATCATCCGTATCTTTAGCACGGCAAATGCTCCATGTGACCGGGGCCATACTTACAAATACCTATTTCCTAAACAGTTACAGTTTAAACAACCGCTTAATTTGTTCTTTCAATAAATCCTTTTTATTTAAGTTTATCCCAGAAGCCTGATCCATTATTCCTCAAGATCACATAGACCCTCGAAAGCCAAGACCCCAGGTCACAATACCAAAACCAGAAGCAGAAAGGGGATTTGGAATTTAAACAAAATTTCTGGTGGCAGCTGGAACTACCTATTTTATAAACATAAAGTATGATTTAAAGTGAAATTCAGTCCTCCCCAATAGGTGCTGGTGGTGGCATCTTCCACCCACATGCAACTTTCCCATCTTCAGACCCTTCCCCAGAGCTTTTATTTGTTCCATTGAGGAAACATTGTCAACCTGTCTGTTTCTCCAGAAAGGCAAACAGCAGCTCCAGTGTGCTATATGAGGCCAGGAAAATGTTGTGGGGGGGGGGGGGGGGGGGGCCTTCAGTACCACTACTCCACATTCTGATCCTGATCTGCAGCTTTTATTTATCAGTTCTAAAAATGCTGAGGAAATACATTTATTGATCTCCTAGCCTCCATATTTGCCCTGAGTTCTAGGAACAATTATAGTTTTCATGTTGTTATGCACAATTGGTTTAATTTATTATACTGATCACTAAACAGTATACTCAATTATTCTGAAAAGGAATAAATATACAATTATTTATTTCAGGTGCCAGGCTCAAAACACTTTGAGAAATCTTGGTTTCTGACTTCTAAGGCAACAAACTGTGATTATTTGTTGATGGTGGAAAGACACTATGGTTATTTTCTTACATATTCCAGGGATGAACTCTGATAATGAAACTACCTCCTAGGAAAATTGGCAAGCTTTGGCTCAAACTAATGTAATATTCTACTGAACATGCAATATTTGAATTACAAGTAACAATGATATTTACCGAAGTGTTTCAGAAGTAGGTGTGTATTTATGTGTAGCAAAATGAATGCCATTACAGATTTGTACTGTATAATCAATATTTTATTTTGCTTAAAAATACACTTCAATATTATTTGCTTGCTTGAGTTAATTATGTAATTACTATCCCAAGTGTTAACAAATTTCTTGGGAGAGCTCACAACATTTCTATAAAAATGCAATAAACCATGTTGTTATAGTTAGAATCAGAGCAGAAAATGCAACCTATTAGCAACAACAGTAACAGATTCCGAAAAGACAAGCTCCAAAGAAAACAAAACTGGGGCCGAAAAGACAAGGGCATAGACAACAACAATAAAAAGAAATAAAACTGCTTCATAACTATTTATTGCCATAGCACTAGGAAAATAAAAATGTCTTCACTAAATTCAGAGAACACTTCACATCAAGTTTTACTTAGGGAAAATAAATACAGCAGCTTGTCACATCTTCTTAAGTTGTATTCCTAGTTGATTTTGTAAAACCATTTATACTGTAGTTGGCATTTCACTTTGATGTAGAGTTTAAAGGCACTTGGAAACTTGTATGCTATATTTATATTATGCTATTTTAGTGTTGCTCTGCTGCTGTTGTTTTTAATGAAAGCACTAAGGAGTAGGTCATTATCAATAAATAGAGACTGGGTGTTTTTAGAAAGTGGCTGGTCTGGTAAAAATCCAACCGGTTTGCAATTCTAACTCATTTGCTTCTAGTCAATTTTATATCACCAAGAACTTTTTGAAACAAACTATGTGTTCACATTAAAACAAAAAGCACTGAGCTATATAAAGTACATATCTATTAATCCACCCATTGTTCCTTTTCAGCCTTATCACATTAGAATGTCTATTCCAATAAAGGACATGTAGATCCCCTATCTGATCAAAAGAGATATAAGCTAAGAGTCTATTCCACTGTCAAATTTTAACCATTATTTTGTCTATCTCTGTCACATCAAAACTTCTAACCCCCCATATTATTGGAAAGCTACTATAGGCTCAGTTTAGACAGAAGACAACAGTATATTTTATTTTAATTATGGTTAGTTTGTGAAGTCAGAATTTGGCTTAGATAATCACGCAGTCCCTGCTTTACTTGGCTAGTGATGGTTTCATCACCTTTGGTTGGCCCTTGGAACCTGGACAATATTCTAGCCAGCATGTTGATGTTTGTACATCAAGCAAAATCAGAATAAAGGCTAATTAATAATTAAGTGCTGTCAAGTCACAACCAACCTATGGCTACCCCTCTTGGAGTTTTCAAAGCAAGAGGTGAGCAGAAGTGGCTTACCATTGCCTTCCTCTGCATAGCAGCCCTTGTCTTCCTTGGCGGTCTCCCATCCAAATTTCTAACCATGGCCAACCCTGCTTAGCTTGTGAGGTGTGACAAGCTCAAAGTAGTCTGAGTTATTCACCACTGAATAAAGACAACCAGTGGTTAATAACCAACTTGAAACTGTGGTTTCACATCTTAGTGTATCAGACCCTAACTTAATTATCATATGGCAGTGAGTGTGATATAGCCAGGAGATCCAAAGGTTGTCTGGCAGCCTGATCTCTCTCTCTCTCTCTCTTCCCCCCCCCATCCCCCAAGCTAACTAACCTGACTGGAAAGGCCTGCATTTGGAGAATTACACTAGCCATAGTTGCCTCTGCTTTCTTAATGGCAACAGAAGAAAACTGATAAATCATTACCGTGTGGATGCAGATTCTGTTTAATCAAACCATGTTTTCATATGACACCAGAACTGAGCCATAGAGTCTGATCATGTGCTTCACTGTTCCAAGACATTCAGCAGATGGCTTTGCGTCAGTGCTAGAAAGTCATCCACCTTCTGGCCTATTACAACAGTGGTCTTGTCAGGGCCAGCCTTTAGGACACAAGTCTGGTCCCTTGGCTCACAGGCTCTGCATGGGGTCCCAAAAGCAGGCTGTAACTTTGCATCTGAAGTATACATTACCATCTGGAGAGAGCATAAGGCCACTCAGCCCAAATTCTAAAATAATCTAACAACTGCCCATGCACATGGCATTCTCCATCCTGGCTTTCCACAAACTATGCAAGATGTAATTATTCAAGAGGGCTTTTCTATTCAGGCAATAGAGTTTCACTGTATTAAATGATTCACAAATGATTTCTTCGGAAAAATTATTAGGAACTGTTGTCTATACTACTGAATTTAGGTTGCTTAAACTAGAATCTTCTGTGTAATTTTTGTATCATTTAATGTTAAGACTTATGCTGTTTTTAGATTCCTGATTGGTTCTACAACCCTAATCGTATTGTATTGTTTATTGAATGTCCTATCCTGTCTACTGTATTGACTGTCCCAATGGCCTTAAAAGCCTTCAATGCAAAATCTAGTTCACAATTTCTATATGGTGCTCTCATTTGGATAAGCGCAATTAACCAATCAGGAGAGGGTTTACAATCCTTTTTTTTGCGGAAAACGCTTGGACTCCCTAACTGTGTCCCATACGCTGCAATCTGTCTTGAAACCGGCCAGATGCTGCTGGAAACTCGGGCCTGGCTTCTGACCATCAGATTCTGGCTGTGCCTTCTGTTTAATCCTGACCCAAATTCCTTTACCTTTTTAATGCTGACAGATCATTATGAACCTAATTGGCTGAAATTAGTCCCCCCAAAAATTAGGTCCTTAGGAGCTAGAATGACATATGCTCAATGTTGGAAACAGGAAAAAGCACCAGAGATCTGGGAATGGATAAAAAAGTTAACTTTTATGGTTTAAATGGACAAAATGACAAGAAAACTTAATCAAGAGGCAGAAGAATTCTTCGCAGATTGGAAAGACTTCAAAGACTATTTGGAGAAATATTGGGAGGTGAAGAACAACTTATTTAGCTTTGACAACTATTGATAGAAAGGTATTTAGAATGTGTATAAGTGTATAAGGATAATAGTGTTACCTAATAAGTTTAAGTAATAGATGAAAGGTGAAGGGCAATGGAAAACAAAAAACATGAGAGGGAGGTTGGAGCACTGCGGAAAGCTAGAAGGGGGGGGGTTCGGATAGAAAAGGATATAAAATGACTGAAAAAATGTTATATTGTTTGATTTGATGGTATATCCTAATAAAATTGTTTTTTAAAAATTAGGTCCTTAGGAATAATCTAGACCCGCTTTACTTATCATCTGCCTCCACAATATTTTATACAATTAAATGCAGGCTAGATATTCAACTTCAATGCCTGACTGAGGCAGCCAGGAAAACCTGTTCCCCAGTTCTTCTCGGATTATCCCAGACACTGGGCCAGATAGCTACTTATTTTTGTTCTCTAACTGATCACCATCAAAGAAGGGCATTTATGTTAGCCAGATTTAAAGTATTGCCATCGGCCATCTTCTCTGGAAGATGCCAAAAAAATCCCCTATGAACTTAGGCAATGCCCCTGTGGTCAGGGTGCTATCAAATTCGTTTCCCATGTTCTTTTAAACTGTCCCTTTTATACTAAGATTCGAGAAAAATTTCTGGACACCCACCTTTTTACATGGTGTGGTCTTCCTGAGAGTGTCAAGGTCCAGTTGCTACTCTCTGGGCAAAACGCTTCTATAACTTTTAATGTTGCTTGTTTTCTTCAATCTGTAATTTGAACCAGGGAAACTATTAATTGATCAGTTCTTTTTTTGTTGGCTGTTCGACAGCCATACTTTTGATATATTTCTAAATTTTAATATAATCTTATCTCTTACATGTCAATAAAGGTTGTCTGTCTGTCTTTCAGCAGGTATTACTGTATTGACTCACTCTGTGTAATCTGCCTTGAGTCCAAGGGAGAAAGGCAGACTATAAATAACATAAAGAAATAAAGGACAGCAGCCATTGCCAGTGGTGTTACTGTGCTGGCCAAAGGCCTTGATCCCACAGAGAAGGGCTGTGTAAGGACCATATAGAGTGTGACCCTACCTGTCGTCTTAAGTATAGCATCATAAAGATTAGATCTCTGTGGTGCTAAAGCATATTTCCATTTAAAGGGAGTGAAGGCATTTTAGAATGTTGCTTGACCTGTTATGTATGGCACAAGGGTCTGCTTGCATCATAGAATTGGACTGATAGCATCATTGCAGACCGTGTTTCTCTCAGAGTATCGCCAGAAAATCATCATTGCAAAATAGCTGTGGTCTTGTTTCTTTGTAGTTGTAAGGGATCTGGAGCAGGCTGCATCAACAACAGCATGTGTAAATCCAGGAAAAAGCATCACTTTTTTGCCATCTGGAATCAAAAACTACTTTCACCAGTAGATGTCATTGTGGTAATGGTAATAATAGATATATAATAAAGAAAGGCTGTATGTAACCAAGTTGCAGTGCAATTTAGCTAAGTGACACCCCTTTCTATGCCCACTGACTTCAACCGACTTGGAAGTGTACAACATTGTTTAGGATTGTATCTTTAAGCTATTAGAAAAAATCCAAAAGAAAAGAAAACAGCAGCAGCAATGTAGAACCTTTCTTAAACCAAACTCACTGAGACTAATGAATATCTGAGTTTTCCCATTGGGTAAACATATGGGTTGCCTATATGATATCTAGGACCGCCTACTTTTAAACTGTTCCACCTAACTGTCCCTTTAATATCTGTTTTTTCACGGCATGAAAAGCTTCAACTTCCCATTTCTACTCATTAAAACTTCTAGTAAAGGGACAGGACATTTTTCCTCCTGTCCAGTTGGCAACCTTATCAGGTGGTTTGGTAGAGCAATTGGTCTACAGCACTAGACTTCTGAGGTTCAGAAAACTTCTTATTCAGCTCCTGAACTGAGCAATTTTCCACCATTGTCCTACAGAGGCGGATTTTTTCCAATTGTTTATCTTCCCTACCCCTTAGGCAATTCCTCGCAAGCCTGCAATTTGTTAGAAAACTAAGATACATTTTCTTTACATCTTTCACTCTTTTAAACCTGGTATTAGTTTTACTACATCTCTGACGATTCTTGGGGAAATCTACATAACAAATGTTGACATCCTTATTTAATGGGTGACAATATTTTAAACAATTTATAAATATTTCAAATGGGTTTATTTTCTAGGTCTCATGGGGTATTACAGTGCCATCATGTGCAGTCAACTATTTAGAAAATACTTATATGGTGCTTTACTTTGTTTGATTTTACAGGTTTTGCAAATGCACACTTTCACAAACCTAAAATTTACAACAGAGTCTCTTTTTCAGGATGTCTTCAACTACCCATTATATAAAACAGCTAATGCCAGTATATCACATAAATATAATTAAAGGACATTCGAGAACAAAACCAAGTGGTCTTTTGATACTAATCAAGTGTTTCAAGAAATCTGCTTTGAGAAATCTGATGCCAGTAAAACCTATTTATTTTAGTGCTATCAGTGTTACTACTGTAAATGTATATATTATGTTACAGTAGGGCCAAAGTGAGCCTAGAGGTCCCAAAGAATTATTTTGAAAAACAAATGCTTCATAAGGACAGATGTTCCAGGAAGAAGCAGTTGTGTAAAAGGTTCATCTGACTTCACAACCTAAGATACCTACAGATAGGTGCCTGCCAGCTGGGAGAGAAATGGCACATGATTCATGCATGTTCCTTTAGGGTGACCATCACTGCTTCTTGAGCAAAATCACCTGGGCAGTGTTGGCTAGGTCAAAACTTCTAGAGCGGTGGCGCAGGCAGTTAAACGCCGTAACTTGCCACTCGGAGGGGTGCTTGCCAAGTAAGACTCAGCACCTCACACACTCTGTATGCTGCAGGGAGAAGATGGAGGAAGGCAGAGGGAGTGTGAACTGGGGCAGGTGGGACCTGCATGCTGCACACTAGATCTAGACAAAAGGTTTTGCTTAGAATGTTATGTATACCCATGGCAGTACTTGGCAATTCTACTCCTTCTGTGTCAAATGCAGGGATAGGCTGTGATGTAGCTACATGGGAATAAGCTGGCATCTCTGATTAATTCTGATGGCAAGACTGGTTTTCAGTGTTGCAGATGTTAACCTTTTCTTGCTATATTAACACGTGGAGACTTGTGGATTTATTTCAAATTCAATTCTCCCACCTCTGCATAATATCTAGGACAATTTACCCCTGCCGTCTTGTTATAGCTATTTTACATTTCCCCACCCACCATCAGCAGCAGCCAGTTATGTGGGGCAAGGTAAGGAAAATACAGAATGCCATGAGAGCCAGTTTGGTGTAGTGGTTAAGTGTGCAGACTCTAATCTGGGAGAATTGGGTTTGATTTCCCACTCCTCCACTTGCACCTGCTGATGTGACCTTGGGTAAGTCACAAGCTCTGGCACAGCTGTTCCTGAAAGAGCAGTTTGTGTCAGAGTTCTCTCAGCCCCACCCACCCCACAGGGTGTCTGCTGTGGGGAGGGAAAGGGAAAGGAATTTGTAAGCTGCTCTGAGACTCCAAGTGAAGGGCGGGGTATGAATCCAATCTCCTCTTCTTCTAGGAGGATACGTGTAATTTTTCACAGATGTCATGGAGGGGCATGTGGAATTAAATGCATGGCTGTTATTTACATTGCCTGCCACAGATTTAATGTAACATGTAGTGCTGGCCTAAGAGATTCATCTCATGTTTTACAGACACAGGATGATATCTGTCCTATGTCTTACATCTCTTATCTGCATGGGCATTATACTTTACTAGGAAAAAGGTCGCTGGCCTAAGAGATTCATCTCATGTTTTACAGACACAGGATGATATCTGTCCTATGTCTTACATCTCTTATCTGCATGGGCATTATACTTTACTAGGAAAAAGGTCAGTTGTGGAAATAAATACAACAAGATCTAGAAAGATGCTCTGGGCGGGTGCCCCGGCCTTGGATACTCAGTGTCAATTTGCTGTGGCAACCTCAGCAGGGTATAATGATACTGAATCCACCATTTTCTCCAGAGGAACTGATCTCTGCTACCTAAAGAACAGTTGTAATTTTGAGTGATATCCAGCCCTCATCTGGAGATTGGCAACGATGATTCCCCAGAAGGGAATGGTTGGTTTGGCGGATGGAGTCTATGGCTTTGTACACGTCACATTGGCTGTCATACGGGGGCCACGTCAGCAGCATATAAGGATACAGAGCCCACCATTTTCTCCAGGGGAACTGATCTCTGCCATCTGGAAAGCAGTTGTAATTCTGAGTGATCTCCAGCCCTCACCTTGAGATTGGACACATTTTACCTCAGAACAGCAAACTGTTTAGAATGTTAGAGGCAAAAGCCAATCAAGTTGCTTATGCAAACGACCTCTGTTTTCCGAGGCAAAGGCCAATGAGGCTGCATATGCAAATAACCTGTGTTCTGACTGGCTATGTGGGGGAGGGGAACAGCAAACTGTTTAGAATATTGGAGGCAAGACTCAAGCAATGTAGCCAATGGATAGGGACAGATTCTGAGTGACACACCAGGGCGCCAACCAATTCCGGAGCATGTGGAATGTTCTAGAGAAGTGCCACTACCATTCGGCTTTTATATATAAGGGAGAAGATTAGTTCCTAACCCAGTCAGATGTGAATTGCTGAGCGTCTGCCAGGATTCTCCTGTGTTTTTGAAATGTAACATGAGAGCAGCCTTTAGTGTGAAAGAAGACTAGAGAGTGCTTCACTGGATAAAAGAGCTCAGTTGTTAGAACCCAGAAAGTTTGGCCTTCATCCGAAATCAAGTACACAATATAGATTACACCCTTTGTAACTGTGAACTCAACGCAGTTAAACACATCATCAATGACTTGCAACCTCTACTGGACAATGTTAGTTCTATTTCACAAATACTGGGAGGTAAACCTTTTTTTGCGCACAGACAACCCCCCAATCTGAAACAACTCACCCACAATAATGCAACATCTAATTTGAACATGGATATTGGTACCAGAGCTTGCAATAAACCCAGATGCCAACTTTGCTGCCACATACACCCTGCCAACACAGTCACTGGACCCAACAACACCAGCTTCACCATCTCAGGTGCATTCACTTGCTCATCTTCTAACATTGTATATGCCATTAAATGCCAGCATTGCCCTTCATCTCTCCACATAGGACAAACAGGATAAACTCTATGCCAAAGGATAAATGGACACAAATCTGACATCAGGAACCACAAGACTGAGAAACCTGTAGGGGAACACTTCAGCCTTCCAGGGCATTCAGTGGCTGATCTCAAAGTAGCTGTTTTATTGCAAAAGAACAAGAACAGAATGGAAAGGGAAATAGCTGAATCACAAGTTATTACAACACTTGGAACAAACACCCTACTAGGACTTAACAGGGATATTGGTTTCTTATCCCATTACATATGCCAACTCATTCAATCCTCACATATGTACTTCTCCAAGTAGGGCTATACATCCCCTATATTTTGATGTTTTCTTTTTTCAAAATAGTATGTTATAATAGTGATTGTAATGCAATGCAATATCTTGTTGATCTCTGACATAATACTGTACCCCAGGAAAAGAATTCTGTCAGTTAACTCCCATGTTTTAGTGAAACAAAACGTTATTACTGCTCTTAACAATTAAGAATGTAATTGAACATATAATGTAATTTGGAATGGTAGATTTAAATGTAGTTCTCTGTTTTGGGGACAAGGAAAATACTCTGCATAGTCAAGATGCTGTAAAGTGGCCTCCATGCTAGAAAGGAGATGGATGGGGGTGTAAGGATGGGATTCTCACAAATCAGTCTCCAGCTCTAACATATTTATTACCTGTGTTGTTCCCCCCCCCCAGTTGAACTGAAACAGATGATAACCAGAAACCAAGCTTGTCATTCTTTTGATCTGTTTTTTAAAAAACATTCTCACTATTTTGCATGCTAATTTAACAAGCCACCTGTATATACAACTATGATATGTAATTCCATTTCATCGTCTGACAAAGTGTGCATACACATGAAAGCTCACGCCTTGAATAAAACTTTGTTGGTCTTAAAGGTGCCACTGGACTCTAACTTTGTTCTGTAATTTCATCTAGTTTGTTATTAGTGACCATGGTTTAGCAACATCACTCTGCACATGCAAAAAGGATTCTGCTTACAGATATGTGAAAGCAGGAATTGTAATGTTCATGTACACTCTAGAATTTCATCTAGTTTGTTATTAGTGACCATGGTTTAGCAACATCACTCTGCACATGCAAAAAGGATTCTGCTTACAGATATGTGAAAGCAGGAATTGTAATGTTCATGTACACTCTAGAACATGCTGTGGTATAGAGGGGCAGTTCAACAGTGAGAACTCAGATGATGCCACACAACAGCTAATGACTTATTTTGAAATGCTCTTTTACCATGAAAGCCTATTGATATCCAAGTTGTTTTGTTTGTACTTGCTGTTTTTCTGATGTTCTAAAGATTTGTTTTTCACCTGATGGGTTAAAGATTTAATCAAACACTAATAGGGTGCGTTCAGATGCGCCGTTTGATCTGGTGTCATGAGGGTTCAGCAATGGATTTTATCTGAACGATCACACAGTCAACATCTGCCTCCCGTCCCCAGCCATTGGTTTCTGGCTCAAAACTGCTTTAATCCGGAGTATTTTGTTACCAGTTCCCAAAGTGGTGTTTTCTCAGCTCTCCCATTTAAAGCCGCATTTCCCCCCTGTGTGATCGCTCCTCCGGTGTCAAGCCACTTCCGGTTTAAACCCCCTCCCCGCTTGGAAGCTGCCTGAGACGTCTGCTTTTCGCCCACCATTTTTTAATGCGTTGGCGGTGTGCACATAGGCAGAGCTCTGCCACCACGTTTAGAAAACCGACATTTAAACGGTCACTTGTTTTAACGTTTAGATGAGTTCGGGATCTCACGGAGGCCATTTTCATCTCAAACATTTAAAGGGAAGTCTTTTGTTGGAGGGATTGGATTGACTTGCCCTGGTGGTTCTGTGCATGTGCCATGATAGTTCCCCCTCCATTCTACGGATGAGCGCCTATGTGCATGCACAAACTGAGAAAAAAATTTTAAAACCCACCGACACCCACTCCCGTGTATCGGTAGTGTAGACACCAGGGAGCGACGTGACTGCGCGGTGAGGTGGGATGACGGAGGTAGTGTAATTGTGATCATCCAGATCAAATATAATCCGGTTAGAACTGGAGCAGTTTAACCTGCTCTCAGCACGCCGTCTGACTGCACCCATAGACTATCAGAGATATATGCAACATTTAATAACTGTGGTAACTCCATCCTGATTCTGATTAATAAAATTCTATTGACATAACTTAGGGTAAGAGGGTGTGGGAGGAGGCTGTTTGTGAAGGACAGAAGGTTTCCAAAGCGCTTTCAAGGAGGCTTACTTGATAAAAGGAAGGAGGCTGCCTTGGGAAACACAGATTAGATTCACGGCAGTCAAAAAAAGAAAAGGGGGGGAGATTTCCTGTTTTGTTTCTTTGTGCTAGCTTTGAACAAGAAAAGGAAGAGGAATCTTTTCTGGATTCTTTGACACTGGGTTAGATTTTTTTTTTTTTAAGATCAGGTTAAGTGGTTAAGACGCTGAACTGCAGGCTGTGGAAGGTCAGTAGTTCAGCAGTTCGAGCCCCGAGTTGCCGCATGACGGAGTGAGCTCCCATCTCTAGTTCCCGCTCCTGCCAACCTAGCAGTTCGAAAGCAAGAAATTGCAAGTAGATAAATAGGGACCACTTTGGTGGGAAGGTAACAGCGTTCCGTGCGCCTTGGTGTTTAGTCATGCTGACCACATGACCACGGAAATGTCTTCGGACAGCGCTGGCTCTTCGGCTTTGAAACGGAGATGAGCACCGCAACCCTAGAGTCGGACTCGACTGGCTTTCGAGCAAGGGAACCTTTACCTTTACCTTTACAGAGGGCTTGGAAACATGATTACAACATTGTTGGAGTATTGTTTAAACTCTACTCCAGGGGGCTTACTCCCAGGAAAATGTTCTTAGGGTTGCACTGCTAGAAGTGCTTAATTTTATCCGGATTGCTCCTGGTTTTTCTAGGATGTTTTGAATATAGCATCTCTAATAGCGTACAACATACAGTCAGTGCTTTTTCCAAGACCCACTACTTTTCCCAAGACACTGCAAGAGTTTCTTGATACTATAAATTACACTGTCTACAAGAATTATAGCATTAGGTGCTGTTAAGTGAAGACCATATTTAATTATTTGATCTTGTCAAGGGATAACACATGTATAGAAAACCCAGTGTATTACATATTAAAATGCAGTGTCCATCTTCATAAATTATTAAACTGATGGACAGATAAGGTGTGATGAGTCAGGATGAAAATACAGATTTAACTGACAACAATCAATATATCAAGCTAATAGAGGTGTGTATATATTTTTGCAAAAATCTGGTATGTAGTCTGTGCAAAACATTGTGTGTGTGTGTGTGTGTGTGTGTGTGTAAAATGCCATCAAGTAGCAGCTGACTTGTTGTGACCCCAGCAAGAGGCTTTCAAAGCAAGTGAGAAGCAGAGGTGGTCTGCCACTGCCCTTTTCTTCAGAGTCTTCCTTGGTAGTCTCCCATCCAAGTACCTCCCTGCTTGGCTTCCAAGATTTGATATCGGGCTATACCACACTGTCTTCCCTCCCATGGAAAACATTACAATTGAGTTATTCCACTTGATTACAGTGTGACAGAAAGAGAGAAGTGGGGAGGGGAAGTTCTAACTCAAGAAAAATACAAACAAGGAAACATCCAGGTTAGGATGTGAGTTATAGGCAAGCTTTTCTACCTCTGAGTCATCCAGAAAATGGAACAAACAGTGACTAATCCTTATTAATCCTCAGAAGTGCAACTTAGTTATATATGGAAGAGTAATGCAATCTTTTAAATATCCAACATATCTTTGGGAAAGGTAAATTATATAAAACACTTTTGGATTATGTAAAATCATGCTTATATTAGAAAACAAAATATAATTTTACAAGGATACTAAATGAAAATGTAGGCCATTTATCAACTTCATTTGTACAAAATGCAATACTGCTACCTATAAAAGAAATGTATGGAATCCATGTGGGGAGATGCCAGATGGGTTTTCATAATTACTGATTTTGTAAGCCTGTAATCATGTAAAACATCTTTTTTTCATTTCCAGAGAAAGAGATTTAATAATACAATTCTAGCCAAAAGTAATCTTCCAAATAGACTTAAGGAAGTATAGTTAATTGTGAAGGTTCCTAGAGGTAAAAAGCCTGGCAGAACTGCCCCCATTAACAAGGTGATTATGTTTTCAATCTTAAGAACAGTTTCCTGAGAGTAAGCACCACTGAATAAAATGGTACATTTTATTTCACATACTGAGCAGACCTGCTTAGAATTGTTCCACGTGATGCTAGAAGAGTAGTTGCTTCTGGATAGTTTAATACTCTTTCACAGAACACTTCTGTTTCATTGCTGAGCCTCATAGCCTTGGTTCTTAAAGTGAAGGTGCCTCCAGAACAGCTGAGACTGCTTTGCCTCAGTCTATTTAAGCTGAGGGCAAGGAAGGAACCACTGTTGGATCACAAGGCCACAACCACTTGGATGGTAGATCCAGTGCCAGACCCTGCCAAATAATAAAATACAAGATAAGTCCTGGCTGATCAGGATGTCTGAAGTCAGAACACATGAAACACATGAAACTTCTGCTGGTATAAATAGGAGTCCAGGCAGTCTCCTTTTAAATGTCTATGTTCTGTTTTCTGAACCAGTGCCTGGTAGGGTTGCTGGCGGGGGTGGGTGGGAGGGGACTTGTGCCGGAACCTGGCTGTTGGGGGCAGGGCTTCCCCCCACTAGGCAGCTGGCTGGTGAAATTGGGGGATGCCCCGCTCCCACCTGGGGGCTGGCAACCCTAATGACTGGAGTCAGTAATGGGCTGGATGAGGGTGAACAAGCTGAAACTCCTGACAAGACAGAGGTTTTCTGGGTTAATGGAAAGGCAGACCAGGGACTTCAGATCTATCCTGTCTTGGATGGGATTATATTCTCCTTGAAAAGCCAGGTTTGCAGTTTGGGAGTGCCACTTGACACAGCGGTTGCTTTAAAAAGCCAGGTGGCTGTGGTGGTTTGGAGTGCTTTTTTTGTCAAGTTTTGGCTGATCTATCTGCAGTGTCCATTCCTGGTTCAGTCGGATGTAGCCACAGTGATCTATGGCTTAATTCCATCAAGACTGGACTATTGCAATGCAGTCTGTTTGGGGCTACCTGTGTGAAAAGTGTTCAGATGCTGCAGCTAGTGCAGAATGGGTAGACTGCTGTTCAGGGCCAGCTATCGGAAGCATGTGACCCTGATATTACAGGGATTACACTGGCTACCAATCCACTCCTGAACCCAATTCAATGTGTTAGTTTTGAGCTTTAAAGCCCTACATGGCTTTGGACTGGGGTATCTGAAGGACCGTCTTCTCCCCTGTGTTCCTGCCTGGGAATTATGATCACAGGGAGAAGCCCTCCGGACTGTCCCATCAATCAAAAAAGCTTGTTTAGTGGGTACACAAGAGAGGGCCTTTTCTCTTGCAGCCCAACAATTATGGAACAACCTCCCTAGAGATGTGTGCCTGCCCCCCCCTCACTTTTGATCCTTAGGAGGCAGGCAGTCGAAGACAGTTTTATTTAGGAACATATTTGATTAAGTTACTAGCAGTCATAAATTGTGGTTTTAAATTTTGTTTTTATTATGTATTATATCTATATTGTAAACCACTTTGGGGTCCATAAGGAACATAGGTGGCTAATGTTTTATCCTACACCTCATTTGAAAGACATCTCTAATTCTCTTATTGATATAATTCTACTGAGCTTTGACATATCAAAAAATGAAACCTTTCACAAGTATACTTTAGGTGAGGGTTGCCCTTTCTATCACCTCAGATTATGTTTTCAGTGATTATGTTATTGTTTATATCTTTAATTGCTTCTGGCGAAGTGGGATAGAAATTATGAAAATGAATACGTGTCAGGAATGCTCACAAGCAGGGCTCTAGTCGGGGGGGAGCTCTCAGGTACGGAGCTCCGGAAGAGAACCTCTAGGGGGCGGGGCGGTCACGTGGTGAAGCCCCGCCCCCTTCTTTACCCCGCCCTCTGCTTCGATCCTCATTCCGTTTGGGAATGAGGATGAAGCAGGAGGGTAAGTAGCCGGGCCTTCTGACACACTTCCGGTGATGTCAGGGGGTGTGGCCTTCTGTCACTTCCGGTGATGTCAGGGGGCGTGGCATATGCAAATAAGTTATGCTAATGAGTTATGCCAATGAGCTCCGGCAGCTCTTTTTCTACAACAAGACCCCTGTTCACAAGTATACTTTAGGTGAGGGTTGCCCTTTCTATCACCTCAGATTATGTTTTCAGTGATTATGTTATTGTTTATATCTTTAATTGCTTCTGGCGAAGTGGGTTAGAAATTATGAAAAGGAATACGTGTCAGGAATG
>NW_015163185.1:3945-79892 GCF_001447785.1 Gekko japonicus | reverse complement strand
TTTGAAGGGCGGACTCCATAGCACTGCACCCTGTTGAGGTCCCTCCCCTCCCCTCCCCAAACCCCACCCTCTCCTGGATCCACCCCCAAAGTCTCCAAGTATTTTCCAGCCAAGAGCTGACAACCCTAAAATTGCACCTCCTTAATCTCTTTCAATACCTTTTTGGACACTTTGAGGTGCTAAAAGTGTCAGTTCCTGAGTACACAGTGGTGTAAGGAAAAGAGCTGACAACCCTAAAATTGCACCTCCTTAATCTCTTTCAATACCTTTTTGGACACTTTGAGGTGCTAAAAGTGTCAGTTCCTGAGTACACAGTGGTGTAAGGAAATGGGTCTAGCTCCAAAGCAATTATTTGGAAATAGAAGGCACAAATTTGTTTGGGAAATTTTCTCCCAAGGGACATATCATTTAAAGAAGATGATGGGAGCATTTGCTAGTGAAAGGGATGCTAGACGTTTCATCTGCCCTCACCCCACCCCCGTTTCTCTTGGCCTAAATTACTTCCGATTTTGCAGCCCAACCAGGAGAGAAACAGCTGGGGTGAAGCATTTTCAGGCGTTAGGGTTCAACACTCTGAATGCTCCCTCCCGGTTTCATATCAAAGTTGCGGTGACTTGATTGTCACACACAGAAGTGCCCCGTCTTGACCTTCTTCATGGAGTCGTTAGGATGATAATTCTACAATGGTGAAGCACGTGGTGCGCTGAAGAGTAATTTTTTAAAAATGTAATCCTTAATGTGATTCTAGTACTTTGGAGACAGGCTGATCGTTTGGCCAAGGCAAGGGCTACGCTGGCTTTGCAGAGTTGGCAGATGGGATTCCTCGCTACATAAGCTCCCGTCCCTGTCCTGAGACAGACAAAGCAGCCCGCGACTCTCGGGACGGAGACCTTCACCTTCTTTGACCCCAGCAAAGCCGATTGTATTGCGTATTGTCAATCAGCTGATGACGACACATCCGAAGTCCCGCCCCCAAGTATTATTCCGACAACGCGCCAGTCACCCTTCATCTCTCTCGCGGTGGGGTAGCCCCGCCTCTTTGGAGAAAAAAAGGAGGCGGAATCAACTATAGCGCCCACCCTCTGCGAGCTTCGATTGGTGAGGAAGGTGGTCGTGGCGTCACGATTGGCCTTCATTCCGGCCTCTCAGTAATCAGCCCTGCTGGGTGGTGCGGGTGGCTGCCGTGCTCGAAGTCCCTCTGTCAGTCTCTTTCTTTCTTTGCCCTCCACTTTTGTTGGCTCGCCTGAGCGAGCGGAGAAACGAAGAGTCGCTCCGTTAGGAGCGAGACGAGCCGGAGTCGCGCTAGCTACGGAAGGGGGTGAGCCTGGTTCTTGGCGCTGAGGGAACTTTTTGTTTTCTGATGAATCCCCCCCCTCCCTCCCCGTTGCTTGGGACAGTTGGAACCGACGGTTGAGTAACGGCTGTTGGCAGAGAGCGGCGAGTTTATTTCTCCTGGCGAGTTCGAAGGTTTGAGTCGCTTCCCTCTCGGTACCCCCTCCTCGTTTCGGAGAGTGAACCGTGAAGCGGGGTTCACGCTGCTGTCCCCTAGTCCCGACCCGCGGAGACTACCGGAGGGGGGCGGGGCGGGCGAAAGGAGGGGGCCCGTTATCATTGGAGCCCCTTTGTGCTTGCGGGCAAGTCAGTGTGTGGGCGTGCCGTGCCTGCGTGCGTGTGTAGAAGGCAGCGAGTGTCGGAATGCCGATGCACAAGCTTCAGCTTTCGCCTGCTTGAGGCTCCGGCCAGAGGTCGGCTTGGGATAGCGTGCCTTTTTAGCAACTCCTTGTATGGACTCGCCTTGTTACGCCGCAGTCTGTCTTTTTTTCTGCATAATTAACGCGAGAGCTAGCCCCGTTGCAGCCTGTGAGTCCGTAGGGAAGCGGGCTGCACGTGTCCAAGCTTAGCCGAGCCTGTGCGGAACATCGGCAGTTCCTCGTCGGATACAGTTTCCACCGAGAAGAGGCTGGCCCACAGCTAGCAGTCATAATAACTGGCGTGGATTTTATTTTTCCTGACGCCGGTCCTATTTTTCTGCGTCGTCCTATCCGTCCCCCCTCCATTTTAATAGTCTACCCCCCAAAGTACTTAGTATTTGAGTATAGGCACCATAATTCCTTTTTTAAAAAAAGTGTTGCATCGGGCCATGAAAGTTACTTGGCTTTGAAGGTTGAAAATTCACAGTTAGAAAATTCCGTGTGACTTGGTCGCCTTCCAAGCCGACTAAAGGAAGACCGTGGAATTACTGGCATGGAAATTCTTCGGACCTTTAGCTATTACTAAAGTGGATAACTGTAAAACTAATTTTTAGTGCCTGGAAGTAATTTCTTTCTAACAGTACTACATTCACCAGCAGTAAGACAAAAATGTGCTGTCACTGTATCATCAGTCATTTTATGGTAATAGGAATTTGCAACTTTAACAGTAAGGATCATTTCAGGTATTTTCATGTATCCTGTGAAATTAACACATTAAAATGGTTGCACAATTGAAATGGATTTTGAAATTTGTTCTGACGTATTCTTGCTTTTTCACATTTGAATGCTTAACAGCTTTTGTATGTGTTGAAGCCTGTAACTTGAAATTTGGTGTTGATATTGTTCTCATGATATATAGATTACTTTTCTCTAACCTCTTTATTAATTTCAGTATGCTCATGTAGGTATGTTCTGAGCTGTGTTCTTTAAGCCTCTGTGTAGGCAGAAATCTGTGCCCATATATTTTAGCCTCCTTATACAATGTTGCGATCTTGGATACTTGCCCAGAAAAGTCATTGTGGGAAACTTAAACTTGAAAACACATTCTTTTTCATTCTGCCTTGAAATGTTCTCCGTTGAAATATATAGGTCAAATCAAAGGTAGACTGAATTGATAGTTTTTTAAATGGCTACTTGACACCCCCCTGTATATTCACTTAAACTATAGTTAACACACGCATGAAAGGCAAAGTATGATATTTATGAAGTAGGTTTCCGTATAATGCTGATTCTTTGGTGATAGCATGGCAGCCCTCTTATATAAGGTGTTGCCATAAATGAGCACTCTGGAATTTTTTAAAGGAACTTAGTTTTATGCAACTTCCAGAGTGTGTGTTCTGTAAAGTATGCATGTAAATGAAATATTTTAATGAATATATAGTTGAATTCACTTCTCTGAGGCATTCCTAAAAATACTCTGCCAACAGCATTTTCTTGTCTGCTTCTTGAGATTGTTTGGAAATTACATTTGGTCCACAGTGGAGTCACTATAATTTTAACTGTTGCCTACATACTCCAGTGGGTACTAGGAGGCCCACATGCAGAACCTGTAGGTCACAGGGTATCCAGGAGAGGATTTGAGGTCCAGTGATTATCCAGAGAAAATGTTCAGATCACTGCACACACTATGTTTGTACAGTTGACTGTGTGGAGGGCACATACTTTCTATAAGAAATGAGATGGGAATCAGGGTTAAAAAATAGAACTAAAAGTGCAAGCAGTCAGGAGACTTTTAATTTAGAGGCAGCAGGCAAGACACTAGGTCCCATCCATGGGGAGATAATGAGGTGCCTCACTTCCAGTCTGCAATAGCTTTTGTAGACAGAAGAGTGTTGTGCCATGGTAGATGTACTATTCTGGATTATCTTTGAGCTCTGCCAGGACAGGAGGATTTAGAAGTGATTTTACCCCTGCTAGTGGGCATACATTCTGGATGTTGGGCTATATATAGACACTGAGAGCAAACTGGAGTTTATTATTAATATGAGACTGATCTATTTTCAAGCTCACATGATCCCTCCTTCCTTTTGTGTGAGACCTGAAACTGAAAACTTTTTGGATTAAGAAGCACTTGATTGAACCTTCGTTTGTTGTGCCATTGTGTCAACATATTAAGGCTGGTTTCTTACCCACAAACCAATTTGTGATCCTGTGCGGAGTTCTTCTAGTCAAACTGACTGAAGTCATACTGTGCATGGCATTGTACTTTTAGTCTTACAGTCTTTTTATTTACTATAGGAATAGATGTGAAAATGGTTTGAAGTATGAAACTTTTCTTGAAACCTACTATTGTAGTCTATTTCAGTGTAACTTACTTGCATAAAAGCATTTTGTGCTTGTTAATGTTTGCTTCTGTGAACTTAGTAAATGATGTTATGGGCAACTGAAGTATGGAACTGGTAGACTTACCACTGACTAACTGCTGCATAACTAACTTCGGAATGCTTGTTGTCCTAGGTTTAATTTTTTTGACCGTTTCCCCCAGATTTGCTTCCCTTGGTGCCCTCATTCATAGAGTGTTCTGGTTCCTGCTATAATTATAGTGCCAGCCATAACGTATCATGCAAAACTAATAATTACGTGGTCGTTTCCTGTTTATATTAGTATAGACACTCTTATTTGCCTTGAATTCATTTCAGTTAATGTATTAAAGTTGACTCTTTAAAGGAATATATTCAGTCAAATGAAAATTTCAACAAAGCAACCCCATTCTATATAGGGTTGGTTTTTTAAAGCTTATTGTATATAAAACTGTTTCACATACAACTTTGACAAGTTAAAATATCAACATGAAAAATGTATGTTTTACTTATAAAACTTGGACCAGAATGTTTTTAGTTTGGAACTATTGCTGTCTTCAATCACTATTTGACTTTCCATTTCTAAGCAAAACTGTAAAGATTTTTCTGACTTCATTTACGTTTTATTATACCCTTTAAATGTTACATTTAACTGCTGGTTGCTCTATTTTTGTTACTTGGAAGCTTTAATCATGGAAGGGCATTTCTAGTACTTTACAAATATATAAAGTGACCACTCGATTACAGTCTTTGAATTGCAAATCCTTTTGGAGTCATAATTTATCTGTCTAAGAATCTAAAAGATGTTTTTAAGTTGTTTTGACCAAGGGTTTAATATTATGAATAGCACCCATGAATATTAAAAAGTGTATCACATCAGTTATGTTGTGATGAAATTATTCTAGGACTAAGATAATTGGTTGTTAAGCATTAAATCTATTAGAGTTAGTATGTACAAGAAGGGGAACCCGTGATACAAGAAGGGGGGAGTTCCACGTGGAGGAGAAGGAAGTAGCCGCAGGTGAGCCTTCTCCCCTTCTCCCTCTGAGGTGGAGGACATCTTGTGGGTGATTCCCATCCATCACTTAGGGAGGCAGGACTAATTTCAATTACTTCCTGTTTCCTGTAGTGGGAGTCACCCTAGGCTCAGTTCTTTTCCTGCCTCAGAAGGGAGAGCAGCTAGGTGTAGGCTCTGCCTAACCCTATCTTTCTGAGTTAACTTACTTTCACTTTCTCCTTCCATCTTTGCTGTTCCCTCTCTCTGAAGAAACTTAAGAAAAATCAAATCCTTTTCTTCTTCCTTCCCATATGTTATCCTCTTTTCTCTCCCCCCCACTTATTTAGATATCCGCACGCAGGGGGCACCTTGGCTATTAGTTATATAGATATTGTGTAAGTAGAAATAAAAATATGGAAACTATATGAAGTAAAAGGCATTTTGTTGATGCCTCAGATATGGATAAAAACACATTACACATATGTGCTTGTCTGGTACTGTGCATTTGGAAACTTTTGCTAAGTTTGCAGTTTCATTTTTTAAAGCTCAGCTAATTTGTTTTGCCGATTCCTATAATTGATTCTTTACTAACACTCTGAGATACTGGTTAAGATCAGTTATTCTTTTTGGTCAGTATTGTACAAACATGACTCCAAGAGAGTACTTCCAAAATGAGTGAATTTTGTGGTCAGCTTATGTGTATATTTTATGTATTGTAATTGAGATTTGATGACTGATTGTGGAAGAAACCTTTTTTTGTCTTAGAATGCACTTAATGGCCTTCTTTATAAGAGCCATGGGGGAAGAAACCTTTTTTGTCTTAGAATGCACTCTAGCTTTCAAAAACATACATTCTCATTTATTTCTGCAGTTCAGTATTTCACAGTTGTCTTTATTTGAGAATTGCCTTATGAATGAGCATGGTATGGTTCAGAGACAACAGTAAACTGGTTTGTCATTCTCTGAATGAGCTTAGGGGGTCCTCTGGCTTGTTAAAAAACTTCTAATTATTTTGTTTGATCTACAAACTTTTTTTTATTATTGTCCCTTCCAAATAAAGATTCAAATAATGAGGTGAATCCTAGTTTGGAGGGAAGAGAACAAAACATAGATTGTGGTTTTAGATAAAATGAATTTTCCATATCAAAATCTCTTCCATGTTACCAGGTAAGGAAGCTTTACAAATTTTACTTTTAGGCCTACAAGAGAGTAACACGGGTATATGTGGCTAAACAGGCTATTAACTAAAAATATTGTGGGCTTATTTGTATCGCAGACTCACATATTAATTTTATTTTACAATGGTTAACAGAGGTTATTCTTGGTTACATAAATGCTGAAGAAAGCTTGCAAATGAAGTTCCTGGAGAAAACTGGGTTTGTTTTTGAAAATGTGTGCTATATTACATAAAATGACAAATAATGACTACACCCAACTTCTGCTTTTTTCTTTCCAGAGTCAACGTTTTGGAAAATGATTTATTAAAAACAAGCTTGTGTGTATATCTGAAAAATAGCGAAGTCTAGATTTCTAATTATTTTGTAAGCATATGAATGGTTTTAGTTCTATAGGCTTGCTTTCAAAATTGTAAATATTTAAAGAATATGGTAAAATCCAGTTGTTGTGGAATGTGGAGTTAAGCCTGAGCAGGGCTTCTGAAGCTGACACATTTAGCAGTTGAGAAAGAATGGGTGTGGGAAGATGCAAGTCTCCAAAGAATTTTAGTTTGTGTTCTACTCTCTGCAAACATGAGTCAACTTTCTAATTTGCCCTTTTGTTTTTCCCTTCTAATTTGTAGAATCCTGGATATTACTATATTCAACACAGTTTTTACATAATGTTGTAGTACCATTAGTCTCATTTTTTTTTCAGGATACCAATGAAATGTTACCTCTCCCTATGCTGCACCCAGTTTTTACTTTTAGTCCATTTATTACATCTTAACTACTCATAAACAATATTTCATTATTTTAGACACTGAGCACTAGCTGCATTTCCTTTTTCATAACAGTAAAGCTCTCTTTATTAACTCATTTTCCCCATGGCTGTCTGCCTCATTACAGCCCCATTACTGAATCCATAGGACTACTGCTGTTTTATTCATCATGATAGACATTGGAGATATTGCAAGCAGTGTTCCCTCTAAGCTGAGTTAGTGTGAGCTAGCTCACAGTTTTTGAGCCTCCAGCTCACTCTTTTTTGTCTCCGCCCAGGAAGGATGGCTCCAGAGCAAACTAATTCATGCAGTAGCCAAATTGCTCACTCACAACTTTAAGGCCAGTAGCTCACAAAGTAGAATTTTTGCTCACAAGACTCCACAACTTAGAGGGAACATTGATTGCAAGTAATTCTTCCAAAATAAATTTTACTGTAAAACAGAGTGGCAGAAGATAGCTTTAAAATATTACCTTAACTAAACTCTAGTTCACAAAAACATAGTCTTGTGGCACCTGAAAGGAAGATTATTGCCTACAGTTTTTATGCGTCTACATGCATAAAAACTTCATGAAGAATAAAAACTGTATTCATGTTGGAGCATAAACATTGTAGGCAATAACCTAATGAAGCATTTCTTCAAGTTGTTGTTTTGAGCATTTGTACTTTGGCAGTTGTAATGATTGTAGTATTTATCACTGTTTACCTTACAGTCCAAAGATCAACATAGTACAGTCAGTGTATTGTGGAAGAATAACAAAAACAGTAACGGAGACAAACAAATAGAATTGGTACAGGCATGGGGAACCAACCAGGCTCCTGAAAAAAGGGAACTAATTCTTCCTTCTATTGTCAGCTTCTGAGCCCATGCTGTGGGGGCACTGGTTGGGTGATCTCTAAGTTTTTGTGAACGATGTCATGGGCTGGGGTGCTAGTCAAAGGGAGTCCAGAACAAGCCAAGGTCAGGAGCCAAGAAGACAGTGCAGTCCAAAAAGCCAAGCCGGTGTCAGGAGCTAGAAACACAGAGCTGTCCAAATCACTAACCAGAAACGTCGTCCAAAGCCGCCGGAGTCAGGAGCCAGAAACACAGAGCCGTCCAAATCACTAACCAGAAATGTTGTCCAAAGCCAAGCCTGATCCAACATTGACTTCTCTTATGTTCTTATCCACGTAGAGGAACTGAAGGAAAACCTTCAAGCAGCTCAAAGCAAAGGTCACCTAAGAGCTCAGGAGATGAAATGGCCCTGATATAAACGTCGGGACAAAATGGAGAAATTAAAAATAGTATCAGTATATTAATGGATTGAACTCTCCCACAAGTCGTACAGAAATTTTTAATCAACTTAAAAAGCAAAATGCAGATATTTTATGCCAACAAGAAACTCACATAAAGAAAAAAAGCATGAATATAGGTGGGTCGAACGGGACGGAGCGATCCGAATGCTCCCCCACTCATCGATGCGCCGTACCGGAAGTCACCTGCATTTTTTGTTTAGACTGAGACAAGATATACTTTACCTAACTTTTTATTATTTAAACAACCCAGAATTAGAAGAAATAGAATAATTAAGAGGGAATATATTTAATTTTAAAGATGAGACTCTTGGAAAGCAAGGTGTATACCAGGGGTGGTTGCTCGGGAGTCACATGCGGCTCTTTCACGCATATTGTGCGGCTCCTGGTAGGGCGGCTGGGGAAGCTAAATATAATTAGCAAACAAATATCATTGGACAAATAAATATCATTATCAATATCTGCTTTTACCTCTTTTGTTATTATTTTTGGCAGTCTCATTTAATGTTAATAAAAAGCAAATTTGCATATTTCCCAGTAAAAATGTGCAATATTTGTTCATGTCTTGTGGCTCTCAAACATCTGATGCTTAGTCTATGTAGCTCTTACATTAAGCAAGTTTGGCCAACCCTGGTATATACACTAGCAACAATATGTGCCCCAAACAATGCTAAAGTTAAATTTTTTATTCCCCCCCAAACTATGCTAGAATTTCAAGATGAAGAAATAATGGTTTTTGGAGACATGAACAGAGTCTTAGATCCAAGGAAGGACAGATCTAGAAATCTTTAACATGGGAAAGAACAAAAAAATGTATTTCAGTATTTGCAAATGCTGAAATTGGAAGACTCCTGGAGGATCAAACATCCAAAAGATAGAGATTTTACATTTTTTTCTGAGAAACATCAAATGTATTCAAGAATAGATCTGTGTTGGATATAAAAAATTCTAACCATGAATCTAAAAAGCATAGATTCAAACAAACTATCTGCAGATCATAACCTTATAGAGGTAGTTTGGTAACAGAACAGTATACCAACAGCAAGATGGAAATTGAACGATGCTGTTTTATTACAAGATGATGTAATAAGTGTAAAAAATCTGGAAGAATTTTTAAAAATAGATAATACAGAAGGAATGTCCTCACCTACAGTTTGGGTAGCAAGTAAAGCCTTCATTAGAGGAATCTTATTAGCAGCTGCTAAGAGTAAAAACAGAACAAATCAAGATATTAGTAGGAAAAATCCTGAGATTGGAGCAAGAGCACAAAAAATTCCAACAAAGATACATTAGTAGAAATCAGACAACTAAAAAATCAATTAGATATGTTAGAAATGGAAAAGGTACAGAATTTTTTTTTTTAATATAAAGGCACTTTGAACATTTGAAGAAATCTGGCGGATACTTGGTGTGCTGTCTTAGGAAAGAGAAAGAAAAAAGAGTAATAACATGTCTAAAGAAAGGAGATCAAATTACATATGCAGAAAAAGAAATACAAGAACAATTCACCAGTGTTCTCTCAGGACTATACAAAAAGAAGTCTGTCTCAGAAAATAGGGTAAGAGAATATTTAAAAGACATCCTGATTTCAAAGCTTACACCAGAACATAGAAAAATCTTATATCAAACAATAACAATTCAAGAAATTTCTGAGGCAATAAAAATATGAAAAAGGACAAAGCACCAGTCCTGGCTGGGCTGACAGCAATGTATTGCAAACTTTTTGGGAAAGTTTTAATGATGCCATTACAAAAGGTTATTAATGAGATAAAAGAGGGAAAGACAATACCTCCAACGTGGTATAAGAGGCGTATATAACATATAAATATGGCAGTCATGCAGCGCTACCACAGTTATATAGACCAATCTCTTTACTGAATGTAGATTATAAAACCTTCACCACAATAATGGCAGACAGATTAAGAAAATGTGTACCAAATTTAATACATACTGATCAAACAGGCTTTGTACCAAGAAGGTACATGAAAGATAATATACTATTTATAATAAATTTAATTGAATTTGTAAATAAGAAAAAAGAAAGCAGTGTTTTTATTCTTGGATGCAGAGAAAGCATTTGATACTATAACATGGCCTTTTCTACAGAATCTACTTCAGAATATGGGCTGTGGCCTGGAATTCTGGAACTGGATGCAAGGTATATACTTGAAACAACAAGCAAAGATATAATAAATGTAAAGCTAACAGATGCAGTTTCAGTTGAAAAAGGAACATGCCAGAGCTGTCCCCTGTCACCTCTATTATTTATCCTAGTGATAAGAGATTTTTTCTATAAAGATTAGACAAAACACAAGGATTGAAGGAATAAAAGTGATGACATAAAATTTAAATTAAAATTATGCAGGCAATGTGGTTCTAACAGTTTTGAATCCACAAAAATCGTTACAGTATGAAATGGAACATATTGAAGAATTTGGATCCTTTTCAGGATATAGAATCAACAGGAAGAAGACAATGATACTGTGACGACCTCTTATTTGGGGAGGTCTAGTTTTACTTTAAAATGTTCTTTCAGTTTTACTCTGTAGGGTATTCTGGCTGCCACCAGGGAAATTTAGGCTTTCCCAACTTTTTTCTATAATATTTTTCCTACTGGTTTTGGTATTGTGACCCAGGGTCTGGGCTTTCGAAGGACTATGTGTTTCCTGGGAAGAATTTCGTTCAGAACTTGTGTCTTAAATAAGTAGATTTATTTGATGTTCACACACTCTTCCCTCTTTTTGACAGGGATCAGGGCATGTCACTTTGTAACAATATTTTCCTTAGGCCATATATGGTTACTGTTTCTTTATGCTTTAACTTTTCATAACACACACAAGACTTCTCTCTCTCAGACCTTAAAACGAACAAACTGCTTAACTCTTTTACTACACAGAACCCAATCTTTCCCTCACAGGGATGAGTCTCCTTCAACTCCGAGACAAAACGTAACTCATAGCAACTGCTTTTACACAGCACACTCTTCTGACTGACTAACTGTTTTACTGTTAAACCTTAACTGTCATTTCTCCAACAGTCACTCCTGATAGACATTCAAATCATCCACACCGCATCCATTCCAAAACCCCTCCCCTTCTCTGCCACTCACCAATCATACCACTTGCCTGCTTCCAGCACTCTAGAATATCACAGCCATGCAAACTAAACTTTTAAAGACGCACACACACATAAACATGAAATCGTTACAGATACAAAATTCTTAACAACAAGAAGATATTATAAAGAATATAGAAACCACAGTAGCTACCAATTCTATTAAATATCTCAGGACAAATGTGGCCTGACACAATTGTAATCTTTTCAAAAACAATTATTAGAAGATCTGGAAACTAATACAAGCAGATGCATCCAGATGGAAAAAATTAAAAATCTCATTGCTGGGTAGAATTTCAGCAATTAAAATGAATGGTTTGCCAAAATTTGATTTCTTATTCCAAATGCTACCTATACCTATAGAAGAAAAAATTGACAGAGTGGCAAAGACAGATAAATGTATTTGAAATGGCAAGAAACCATGAATAAATTTTAAAATACTCCAAGATGAGAAAAAGAGCTGGGTTAGCAGTTCCAAATATAAAATGATAGTATCAAGTGGCAGGTCCGGTCTGGATTGTGGATTGGATTAAAAATCCAGGTCAAAGAACAAACTTGAATCAGTAGACCTAGATGAAAGCTTACATAATTATTTATGGATAAATAAATCAATCAAAATGACCGTAACACATAAAAGGAGACATATAGTTAGAGTTGGAGTCCTCCAAATTCCTCACTGCTGTCCCCTATAGAAGCTTTCTATGATAAGAATATGAGAACTAAAAATAATTTCTTAATGTACGCCAATATTATTATTTATTTATTTCATTCCATTTATATCCCGCCCTCCCCGCACGCAGGCTCAGGGCGGCTTACAAGGCACAATGTGCAATAAAAACATTAAAACAACAGAAGCTAAAAATTCACAACTAACAGGATACATGACAGACTGAAATAACGCACTCCCCATTGCATGTCAGGAGGAGGTCAGAAGATCAAAAGGGGGGACGCCATGGGCCGCGATGTTCCAGTTACTTCATCGGTCCAACCCGATGGTCCTGCTCTGCTTTACAGTAGTCTAGCCTCGAGGTGACCGTCGCATGGATCACTGTGGCCAGATCGCCGCAGCTAAGGAAGGGGACCAACTGCTGCACCAGCCGAAGATGATAAAAGGCTGCTCTGGCAGTGGCCGCTACCTGGGCCTCCATCGTTAAGGTGGGGTCCAGGAGCAGCCCCAAACTCCTAATCTCCGAAGCTGGCACAAGAGGAGCCCCATCGAAGGCCGGAAGTGGTAGCCCCAATCCCATACCACCCCGACCCAGACACAGGACCTCCGTCTTCGCCGGGTTCAACTTCAGCCGGCTCAGCCGGAGCCACCCAGCCACGGCCTGTAGAGCCCGTTGAAGATCTTCTGGGTCGGAGTCCGATTGGCCGCCCAGCATCAGATAGAGCTGGGTGTCATCTGCATATTGATGACACCCAAGCCCATACCTCTGGACAATCTGGGTGAGGGAGCGCATGTATAAAATAGAATAGTTGAGAGTACTGCCCCCTGAGGCACTCCACATTCAAGCAGGTGCCTCCGGACTGCTGCTCCTCCAGCACAACCCTCCAACCTTGGAGAAAAGAGGCAAGCCATTGAAGGGCGAGCCCCTGGATCCCCACGTCGGGAAGGTGGTGGATCAGCAGCTGGTGGTCGACTGTATCAAATGCGGCCAACAGATCTAACAACAGCAGCGCCGCCACACCGCCTTGATCCAGATGTCTATGGAGGTCGTCAGTCAGGGCAACCAACACAGTCTCCGTCCCATACCCCGGGCGAAAGCCAGACTGGAATGGATCAAGGACGGAAGCGTCATCTAGAAAGCTCTGTAACTGAGTCGCCATCGCCCTCTCGATCAATTTGCTCAAATTTACCACATATGGTAAATGCTCAGGGGAAAGTCAGGTCCTGGCATAATAGGGATGAAGGACTGAATATTCAATGATTACTATCAATGTTCTCTCTAAGCTCCACAGTGTTGTGAGCAAAAATTCTGCCTTGTGAGTGAAAAAAAGCTAGTATCATTAAAGTTGTGAGCAAATCTACATTTGACTATTGCATGAATTATTTTTGGAAGATTATTTCCGTAACCTTGTAAAAATTTCAGAATGAATTCTTAAACTACATTTAAACTATATTTTTAAGAATAAATTAAACATTATAAGAGAAAACAGAATCAAGTCAAATTTCATTACACAAAATGTTGTCCTCTACAGGGGTAGACCAGGCCTCTGGAGAACAGGTCTACCTGCCCCAGTCAAGTTGGTAGACCTGATCTTGGACTGTCACCTCATGCTGACCCTTAGAAAACATACCAGCACTCAGGGGAGAAAAAACTCTTGCAGTCTACTTTTATTATTTTTTTTAAGTGAAATATGACAACCAGCATTACAGGTCAAGTATAACAGAGGTGGAACAATCTCTGTCAGAACCCTACCTAACCTAACAAACAGGAAGTTGCTTAAATGTTATCAACCTGCCCAAACTGCTTATTTATTCAAATATTTTTTCTGACTTTTCCCCGTGACCCAAATCATACAGAAAATCATAATAGGGGTGTGCAAAAAAAATCGGTGATTCTCGCTCAGTTATATCCTATGGTGACCATTATATTCAATGAGCCCCTTAGGCTATAATGGAGAATTGATCTTGGGGGTATTTGGTGATCGGGGGGAATGTTTTTTGAGTTAGAGGCACCAAGTTTTCAGCATAGGTGCTGGTGTCTCTCCTCAAAAAAAACCCCCAAGGTTCAAAAAAATTGGACCGGAGGTCCGGTTCTGTGGGCCCCAGAAGGAGATGCCCCTATCCTTCATTGTTTCCTAAAGAAGGGAAAAAATGTTGTGAGTTGAAGCTAAAATGCTTTGAGCAGCGCTCTGAAATGTTGTGCACCAGAGCTCCCTAGCGCAGCTTAGAGGGAACTGTGGTTACTATATTACCAGTTTCAAGAGTAAAGAAAATTATCAACACAAAGTGCGTATTATGTAGATTTAGAATGAGAAACAGTTCAAAAAATTGTACACAAATGCATTGCTGTGTAGAAGCAGAATGACAATAAGTTTTAAATGTAACATCTTAAATAATTTAGTATAAGGAAGTAGATTTTGAGCAGAAATCTCTTATTTTCTTATTATGAGATCTTTAACAGGCTTTCCTTTTGTACTTTGAGTTATAAGGAGTATGTAGAAGTGGCAAAATACGTGATATTGAATATGTAGTAATAATGAAACTAGTAGTGTAGTTGCGAAACAGATTTTTTATGAAATTTGAAACCCAAAATGTTGAATATAAATAACCCCAACACATTGGACCTTATAGACAGTGTCTTAAGAAGTATAATGAAGGGGATGTTAGGGAGAAATATTTTGTTTTATATATTCTGTTATTTATAATCATTTGTGATCTGCACAATTAAGTTATACAATCCAGTTTTTCCTTTCTTTATCCCCTCTATACTATCACTTTGTTTTCACAGACACCTTCCCCCCCTTCAGAAGTGAAATGGGTGGTTGCTTACCCTTGTTTCATTCAGTCATCTGGTTCTTACTAATTGAGTTCTAGGCAGGTGCCAGATTGTGATATCTGTGTCTGTATGTGTTTATGAACTGGATTCCTATTTTTGCAGATCTTGCTTTTTACTGCTCCCGTGGCTTTTATTGCCTTTGTTATCCCCCCTCCCCGCTGGCCTTTTTGTTATTGTGAATTTGTATTTATATAGCTTGGGACCTGAGAAACACAGAGGGGAAGGAAATCCACCCCCACCCCCCAACTTTCCTGGCCACCTTCTCTGTCTTCCCAAACTTATTCAGTATTCTTCCCTCACAACTTTCCACATATACTTTCCTCCTCTTCTTAGGCTTTTCTGAACTTATTTCCCTGTCTCCATTTTCCTTTCTGTCTTCCTAAGCTTTTCTTTATTTTTTCCTCCTCACCACTTTGTCTTTCTCTCTCAGCCCTCCCCTGCTGGTTTCACATAGCATTCTGTACTACTGAGGTTACTCAGCCTTCAATACCTTGATTGCTAGGCAAACTCTAGTGCTAACTCTGATATTGTGTGATTTTGCAAAATCTCAATTGGCATTCTCTGTTCTTGGAATTTTACCCCCTCCCCATTTTTACTTTTGAGATTTTTCTGTAGAAAAATCCTTGCAGTGTCCATACATTTTGTGGACTTTTTGATCTATATTCATTGATCATTTTAAATCTGTTTTAATGATTTATTATGGATAATTTTTATGAAATGTTTTAATTTTTACTGTGAAATGTTTTAATTTTTGTTGTCATCCACTCTGAGCCCATTCATGGGGAGAGCGAAATATAAGCTTCTTGGGCTGTGTTCGTAATTAAATATACTTGCTTTTTATTTGTTTATTGATTTTAGTATATTTCTATCATTCCCTTCCAACGAATGGACTCAGGGCAAGTTACAACATTGGTTATAGAACAATAAAATCAGATACTTTGAACTATTTCCATGATGTCCCGGTATAATTGAGTTAAAAATAGAGAGGGTTAAATCGCATAAGGGGTTCCAGATGGTAGATACCCTAACCTCAGGTAAACCAAGGCGGGGTTGTTGTTGAGAGTCCTTGAAAATTGAAGAACTTGTAATAGATAACAGATGGTAACAGGAGGGGCCAGATGACATTTGATGTCTGCTGCCTCACCTAAAAACCTGGAAGAATAGCTCTGTCTTACAGGTCCTGTGGAACTGAAAAAAGTCTTGCAGGGCCCTGATTGCTAGCGGGAGCTCATTCCACCACGTTGGGGCCAAGGTCGAAAAAGCCCTGGCCCCGGTTGAGGCTAGATGGATGTCTTTGGGGCTGGGGATTACCAGTCAATGCTGGTCTGATGAGCGCAAGGCTTGACGGGGCACATATGGGGAGAGGCAGTCCTGTAGGTATGTTGGTTCCTGCCTGCTCAAGGCCTTAAAGGTGGATCACTGTAGCCAAGTCACAGGCAGAAAGATATGGAACCAGTTGCTGCACCCGCTACAGGTGGGAAAAAGCTGATTTGGCAACTGCGGTGACCTGGGCCTCCATAGATAATGAGGTATCCTGTATTACTCCAAGGCTCCTCATTCTTGGCACTGGAATCAATAATGCCCTGCCCAGAGCTTGGAGCCATATTTCCACATCCAGTCCCCCGTGGCTCAGGTACAGGACCTCTGTCTTCATTGGATTCGACTTCAACCAGCTCTGCTGTAATCAACCAGCCACAGCCCCCAAGGCCCTGTCTAAAACATCTGGGGCCTAGTTCATCTGTCCATTAACAGATAGAGCTTTTACTACATTATAAAATGACTCAGGACCTTGGGCCATGGGATATTTTCAGATTTCTTTCAGATTCAGATTTATTAATACGGTCAAAGTCCAGCATAAATCATATACACGCATATATATAAAAGAATAAACAGATAACAAAATATAATTTAAATTTGATAAAAGATATACCGTAAGGTTGTGGGATACAAATATTCTAAAAGAAATAGGTGTCTGGTTCAAAGAAAATATGATTATGTTGGGCATCAGGTACTTAGTTGCCCTTCTTAATATTTAGTAGTAAGAAGAAGAGATGAGATTGGATTTATACCCCGCCCTTCACTCAGAGTCTCAGAGCAGCTTACAAACTCCTTTCCCTTCCCCTCCCCACAACAGACACCCTGTGAGGTAGGTGGGGTTGAGCGAGCTCTTTCCAGAATTGTCCTTGAGAGAACAGTTCTGACAGAACTATGGCTTGCCCAAGGTCATCCAGCAGCTGCAAGTGGAGGAGTGGAGAATCAAACCCAATTCTCCCAGATTAGAGTCCGCACACTTAACGATTGCGCCAAACTGGTTCTCCGGTTGTGTCTTTATGCGGCTTTTGTATTTTCTATCATTCATCATTCTTATACGTTCATGTGTTCTTATACGTTCTTTGATATGATGCACCAAGGTATAAATAAAACGTTAACTACTGGAGTTGAAATGTGTAGTGCTGTTTTAATGCACCATTTTAAACAAGAAGAGAATTGCATTTATTGTTATACATAGCAATAGAAACAGAGGTCTTCCTATTCATTTAGATATCTACCTTCTAGTGCATTCAGTTTTTTCGGAAAGAACAAATGTATTTCAAAATAAGCACTTGCTTTTTTCTATAAATTTAAAGGTTGAAAACTTCAGAACAAATGTTGGAAGATGTTGGCTGTGGATACAGGGATTGTAGAAGAATGGCTATCAGAATTCAAGGTAATTTTCTGTATTGCTTTAAATATTGAATGCTAGTAAATTTTTTTTGATAGCACGCAATATTTATTTCCATTCTGCTTCAAATAGTATTGTGACTGCATTGAGATACATTTGGGTCAAAATCTGAAGCAACACACAAGCTGTGAAGGATAAAATCCATTTGAATTTTTTTTTAATTTGATTTTCAAACTGTCCTGGTCACCCTGGTGGGTTATGTGCACTGGGAGAGAAACAGGGAAAATACATCTCTGATGAGTCTTTTTGGATCTTTCAGCTCTATTGATAATGGAATCCCTTAGGACTGCTAGGTAGGATCTGAGAGGCACTGTTTTGTGGTGAGTCCTAGGCACGTGTGGGAAAAGGTATATATTGAACCTGAAAAATATTGGTATTTCCCTATATTCCCAAATCCCAGTACTGGCATGGTATTGAGATTCAGGAATTATTTGGGATTGCCAATTTTTTCTGGCTCCATTATAACTTAGGGGGAGCATTAAAGTCAATGGTCCCCATAGGCTATAGTGGAGAATCGAGACAGGGGTATCTGGGGCTCGGGGGGGGCTGTTTTTTTGAGGTTGAGGCACCAAATTTGCAGCATAGCTGCTGGTGCCTGTCATCAAACCCCGTCCCCAATTTTCAAAAAGATGTGACTGGGGGTCCAGTTCTATGAGCCCCAGAAGAAGGTGCTCCCATCCTCCATTGTTTCCAGTGGAGCGGGAAAAGACATTTAAAGGGAACACAGTCTCTTTGAACTCCAAAGCAGCAAGTTCACCTGGAAGGTGTTTAAAAAGGTAAAGGTTCCCTTGCTCGAAAGCCAGTCGAATCCGACTCTAGGGTTGCGGTGCTCATCTCCGTTTCAAAGCCGAAGAGCCAGTGCTGTCTGAAGACGTTTCCGTGGTCATGTGGCCGGCATGACTAAACACCAAGGCGCACGGAACGCTGTTACCTTCCCACCGAAGTGGTACCTATTTATCTATTTGCAATTTCTTGCTTTCGAATTGCTAGGTTGGCAGGAGCTGGAACCAGAGATGGGAGCTCACTCCATCATGCGGCACCCGGGTTTCGAACCGCTGAACTACTGAACTACTGAACTTCCACAGCCTGCAGTTCAGCGTCTTAACCACTTGAGCCACCACAGCTCAAGGGAGGTCAACTTGTCACTTTGGAGTTCTCTCGTGGCATGGCTTGCAGAAGGCATTTAAAGGGACTGTGCTCCTTTTAAATGCCTTTCCCCCTCCTTTGGAAACAATGGAGGATGGGGGCACCTTCTTTTGTGGGGTCACAGAATTGGACCCCCAGTCCAATCTTTTTGAAACTTGGGATTTTTTTTAAAAAAGAGCTTTATTGAGAATTTCATAATAGAGAGAATAAATGTCTCTCTTTTATATACATACATACGTATGTATGTATATGCAGAGCTATTTTTGGGGCAGAATGCACCGGAACAACATTCTGGCTGGCTTCTGAGCCCGCCCCTCCCCTCTCCGCCCCTCCCTCACCAAAAGCCCTGCTCCGCTCACCCAGAAGTGGCAATCCAAGCAGAGCATTGGGTATGAGCTGTCGTGTATGTCCCGTTGCCGCCCATAAGGACTCCACATTGCCTGGGCCCTCCTTCTGCTCTGCAGTTTGCTGTTCTCGCTTGAGTCGCCGAAGCACAGTTCCCCCAGCGCCTGGAGCTGCAACACACAAGCGAGTGGGGTCAGATGGGGGTGCGCGCACGTCCCTCGCCTTTATTCCCTCCTCCCCTTCTCTAGTAAGGACTGCCTCGCTCAACATCCCACGCAGCTGCCCAGCGCACTGCAATCAGTGCCGACTGGCAAGGAACTACAAAGGGGGTTTGGCGGCTTCTAGCGGGAAAGGTGGTTTGGGCTTCCCTTCGTCTTCAAAAACCTGGCTCCTTGAAAATTCAGACTGTTGTCCCCCCCCATGCGTGTTGTTCCCCCCCCGTGTGTGTGTTGTTCCCCCCCTGTGCGTGTTGTTCCCCCCACTGCCATTTCTCTAACCTGAGAAAGGGTTCGGCTTGGTCACCTGGGCTGCTTGCGACTCCAGCAGGCTGGAGGTTGGAGTCGATAGCCGTGGAGGCCCTTGCCTTGAATCCTCTTTCAGCAGCTCCCAAGGGGGGGGGGTGTGGCCCGATGCTGCAGCGCGCCTCCTGTTGGTTGGGGAGGTGGCAGCGGGTCTGAGCCCCAGTGCCGCTGGTTGCAAGCCTTGTATGTTCCGGTCTAAATGGGCCGGGCTGGTGTGGTGCCTCTAGAGAAGCTGGGTGCTGGCCGACGACGATCACGGCGACTGGGATGGTGGCATTGGCGTCGAGGAGGAGTGGGACATGGCGTGTGGCGGTGGTGAGGAGGGCGAGCCTGCCTGGGTGTTGCCGGACCGGGAGTAGGAGGCAGAGGGTGCCAGCGGCCAGAGTCCGGGCAGTGGCAAGACAACGGTGAGCTGCTGCCTCTTCGCCAAGCAGGAGCCCGACGGTGCCGCCTCCTCCTCCTCCCTGGTCGGACCCTGCTGCTGCTGCCTCTCACTGCTGGAGCAAGAGCTCAAGGCCAGCACCTACGTGCTGCTCAAGCACCTCAAGGAGCGCTCCCTCAACAGCTTCCTGGAAGCCGTTGAGTCCTGCGGGGGCCTGCCCAGTGGCTGTGTCCTGGTCTCCCGTGCCAATGAGGCCCGCCTGGCCACCCCACCGCACCTCCTGCTCGGCAAGCTCTTCTGCTGGCTGGATCTCTAGCACCTGGCTGAGCTCAAGCCCCTCTGAGAGTGCCACAGCTTCGGCCTCCTGCCTGATGCGCCCACCATGTGCTGCAGCCCCTACCCCTTCAGCTGCCTGTGCGGGCCAGGTAAGCCTTTCGGCACTGAGGATCAGAGCTGCTGCTGCAGGGGACCCCCCATATCTGCCACTCTCCTGCCGAAAGTCGGCACTGCTTGGCTGCCCGAATTGCTCAGTGGAGCCTCCATGAGTCAAGGTACTTTTGTGTACCAAAGTCAGAGATCCTCTGACTTCGTGCCTTGGAACAGAGTCCTGAGCTAAGGTGGACCTTTAATCTGATTCCCTTTTGAGTGTGGACACAGCTCTAGTGGGGCTCAAGCCCAGGGACAGGTTCCAGAAGAGCAGTGTCTGGGGTAACCTCCTGGTAAAGGGTAGCGACTCTTTTCAGAGGGTAGATCGTTCAGTGTGCATTAGAAAAGCTGGGTTGCAGCCTGGTAGCCCTTTGGAAGTCAGCAAGGTTTTTTTGGGTATCCGTGAGAGTCAGAGTATCTAACGAAGGGAGCTTTGATTCTGGAAAATGCATACCCTGGAAATCTTGCTAGTCTCTAAGGTGCCACTGGGTTCGAATCTTACTCTTGTACTGAGAGTGTGATATTAATAAGGGAAGATGCTGATGGAGCTGGTCCCCTGATCAGCATATGAAGAGCAACTGCCTCGTTGGTAGCGTGACTTTTGGAGGCCTTGACTTGGACTGGTTGGTCAGTCCCCAAACCTGTCTTCTGGTACTAGATCTGAGGCTTAGAATTCACAGCAAACTGGTTGGGGAAGAGCATAGGCAGTGTGCATTCTGGGATGACGGCACATGGTTGGTGTGCCCTAGGTTGCAGTTTCCAGGACATCTGGAGCCCCAGTCCTCCTCCAGGCCAGTTTGGCTGGAAATCCTGGAAGAAAAAAATACAGAAATAAATATAAAGAAAAGAGTTCCGATTTTCTCTATGGCAAATATAAGTAAAACTCCAAATTTAATGTCATGATCCTGTCTCTCCCCCAGTCCAGTCCAGGAATGGAAAGGGAAAGGATCATAGACTGAGACAAGGAATTTTACACAAGAACCCAGGAGAGATAGTCTCTCTCTGGATTTAAGACACATGCCACCAGAACCTTTCAACTATGGTCCCCTTCCAGCCCAAGAGAAGGTTCAAACCCTTGACTGGCTTTTGGGACTTATATAAGAATATTCTTAACAAGGTAGCAGCAATTGGACAAGCAGTCTCAGGCACTAGGAAAAGCCTTGGAGTCAAAGGTACATCAATCAGACACAGTTATAACAGAGTATAGTTTATTTAGCAGAGTTTGCCATCAGACCATAGGAGATTAGAAAAATAAGAAAGGCTAAGCAACAGTTTGCCTAACTATACAATAGAGTATATTTACCAACATTCAGGAGGGTCAATAGTCCAAGACAGTCCATTGGAATGAATTCTACTAAGTCTCATCTTTGTCCAGGGTCCCTGCCATGTGCTCCAGAAATCCTTTGTTCTCTCCCAGAGAGCACACGACGGAGATACAGCATTTCAGGGTACATTCAGAAGTAAGCCAAAAAGTGAGCTCTTCTCTCTGTGTTGGTCAATTTGAACCCCCATCTCATTAGGCCGGCCCTGGCCAGCAGCCAACCCAATGAGGCAGGAACTTTCCAAATTTGGTCAATGGGTGGGGGTAATGTTGGGAGAGTAGCAGTCATCTTCTGCGCAGTAAGGTGATAGCATCCCAACCCTTCTACATGCTTCACTGAGGCATCTGGATTTATGGGGGCAATCTGGACAAATGGTCAAGCCATGTGGCTTCAGGGGTGAGGCAGATACATTCCTAAGGGGAACATGAAACTTCTAGGAATCACACAAGGGGAACATGAAAGTATAGGGATCAATATTTCTTTACAAACTCTTAACTCTATTATTGCAGGCAAATATTAATTCCCTTTTCCTTATTGCTTATATATTTTTTATTCCCTTAATCATCAAATTCACAAGTCATCCGTTCATTTTTTTCTACTTCATGCAAAATGTCTATAAGAGGTTTCTAATTGACAATAAAGGTAGATAATGTCTTTTCTCTGATCAAAGCAGTAAATTTAGCCATCTCTACAAGTTTCATTATCTTCATCAAATCTTCTTCTTTTGTAGGTAGTGTTGAACTTTTCCATTTTTGTGCATAGAGTAATCTTGTTGCTGTTGCCATGTATAATAACAAAGTTTCATACTTTTTTCCAAGTGTCAGTCCATTAGACCCAGAAGAAACACCTCTGGGTTCATTTGTACCTCAGTCTTTTAGCTTTATTGCAAGTCCACTGTAAGTGACAAAATGTTCCTTCATGTTGTTCACATTTCCACCATCTATTTGAGATATTTTATATATTTTATCTAATTTCTCTGGTGACATATACCATCAGTACATCATTTGATAAAAATTATCTTTGAGACTAGAACTTAACATAAATTTAAGCCTTTCCTTGCATATATATTCCCATTGTTTCATTTGTATATTATGTCCAACATTTTTTGCCTATTTTATCATTCTTTCACTCGTTCCTCCTCTGTCTTGAATTTAGATAGTGTTTTGTATGTTTTAGCAATAACATGCTCATCGTATATAATTCTGTTTTAAATTGTTCAAACCCAGGTTTTTTCTGGTTTAAACTTTTTAAATAATTGTGCATTAAAAACATTGACAAGTATATTCTTCTATTATCAAATTTTCTGTTAATTTGATTTTACATTCCCCTTGAGAAAAGTCTGAAAGGGACCCTAGTCAGGGTAAACCCACATCAGCCATGTTTTCGTGAATAGGCAACTCCTATTGTGGTGTAGGGGCTATAGTGTCAGACTAAGATATGGGAGACCCAGGCTTAAATTCCCACTCTGCCATGGAAGCTTGCTGGATGACCTTGAGCCAGTCTCATGTGCCCAGCTTAACCTAGCTCACAGAGTTGTTGAAATAAAATGGGAGTGAAGAAAACAGTGAAAACTGTTTTGGGTTCCCACTGGGGAGAAAGACAGGGTATAAATGAGATAAACAAGCAAGAAGCATCATTGCTTAATATGAACCACAAGGAAAGGTGGAGTATAAATATTTTAATTAAGAAGAAGAAGAGATTGGATTTATACCCCACCCTTCACTACCCAAAGTTGTCTCAGAGCAGTTTACAAACTCCTTTCCCTTTCCCTTCCCCTCCCCACAACAGACACCCTGTGAAGTAGATGGGGCTGAGAAAGCTCTTGACAGAAACTGCTCTTTTTCCAGAACAGCTCTTATCAGAACTACGGCTTTCCCAAGGTCATTCAGCCAGGTGCAAGTGGTGGAGTGGGGAATCAAACCCGGTTCTCCCAGATTAGAGCCCGTACACTTAACCACTACACCAAACTGGTTGTATTACTAATAGGAAGGGGCATGTATGGGACCGCGGGCCTAATTTCTCCACGGACCGGGGCCCAGTTTGTGGTCTGTGAGCCCAGTCCATGCCATCCCACCGACAAGGACCTCCCACAACCCTCCCAGGAGGTTTGTAAGGTCCATGTTGGCGGGGCTTGCAAAAGCCATTTAAAAGGAATGCAGCCCCTTTAAATGGCTTTTGTAAAGGATCACAATGTGCAAGTGAAGGCTGAGCTGTGAGTTCACCCACTTCTGGTACACCCAGAAGGGAACTGGAAGTAGATGAATTCGCTGCTTGGCCTTCACTCATGGGCTGCACAGGTTTGCAAAAACCATTTAAAGTGCACACATTCCTTTTAAATGGCTTTGTAAGCCACATGGCATCACAGACCCAAATAGACCATGACCCAGTACGTCAAATGTGGAGGTTCATGATCCAGGGTTCCATAAACCCCACAGACCTTGAACATCCATGGTCTGTTTTTTTCCTGGACTGTACCCATCTCTAATTACTGAATATCTAAGTATTGACCCTTTTACCAACTGAGCTTGAGACTAGGGTACTTGAAGGACTGCGTTTTCCTATACTGTCCAGCTGCCAGTTAAGATCATCATCTGAAATCCTGTTTTTTCTGCCCCTGCTTACAGAATTGAAGTGGGTGATAACTGGGCACAGAGCTTTTCTTTAGCAGTGCCATGTTTATGCAATGTCCTCCCTTTGAAAGACTATTTGGAACATACTGTTCTGTCATTTAGGTGCAAAATTAAGACACTTTTAATTTGCTCAGGCTTTTATTTTGGCTTTCCTATCTCTGTATCTCTGCATGTTGATTGAAGAAATCAGAGGTAGTGTGTTTGTAAAGAACATTTTACTGGCAGGATAAAACACGTGCAGTATGTATAGATGATGATGAGTACATAAAATTCCTTTCCTTTCATTAGGAAGTAGCCATGCTGGGTGGAGGAGGCACCTAAGAATGGCAGTAGTGGGAGTAGTGCTATGTGGTACTTGTTTCTTTCTTGTCCATTGCTTGTCCATTACTTGCCCACAAATTGTGGTAAGTCAATGGTGAGCAAGATATTAGTGGTGAAGCTTTGCCAAGAGAAGGCAGCACAGAGGCACTCAAAGCAGCATCTAGGGATTTTCCTTGGTGGCAACCAGCAAGCCACAGAATGAGGTTTTCCGAGTAGCCCCAGGTTTATTTCAATTGTCTGCTGTACTATACACACATGAATACATGGAGTTGCCAGTTTGGTGTAGTGGTTAAGTGCACGGACTCTAATCTGGGAGAACCGGGTTTGATTCTTCACTCCTCCACTTGCACCTGGCTGGGTGACCTTGGGCAAGCCGTAGTTCTGATAAGAGCTGTTCTGGAAAAAGAGCAGTTTCTGTCAAGAGCTTTCTCAGCCCCACCTACCTCACAGGGTGTCTGTTGTGGGGAGGGGAAGGGTATGCGCATGGGCGGAGCTCTGTTCCTAAGTTATTAAAATCAAAATTTAAATGGTGCTTAGTTTTAGTGTTTAGGCAAGTTCGGGACCTCACAGAGGCCAGTTTCTGGGTAAAAATTTAAAGGGAAGTGTTCATTTAAAGTCTAAATGGAAGTGTGAAAATCGCTGTTCTGCGCACGCACTAAAATTTTAGTTCAACGGATGGCTTCCTGTGCGCATGCTCAATCTGAAAGAAAACCCCACCGAGGCACGCTCCTGCGTGTGAACGGCGGGAAGCGATGTGGCTGCGCAGCGATCCAGAACAAGGAAGGTGAGTGTGATCGCGATTCTCCGGGTGGCATCGGGACTGGAGCCATTTAAACCGCTCCCAGCACGCCATCTGGACGCACCCCCAGAGTACTAAATGTGCTCTTAAAACTGAGCTACTTCTATAGGTTTATTTTTTTATGTCAACCGAATTCAGTACTTCTGGGATTAATGCATTTTCTGTAGAATGGGAACTCTTGCTGTTAGTTTAGCACATTTATATATTGCATTAATGTGTCTGTAAAATGTTTTTGTTAGACAGCACCAGAAGCATCCATACCAAACTATGCTAAAAATCTGAAAAACAAGAGTTCTCTGGTTTCATCTTTGTACAAAGTTATTCAGGATCCACAGAGTGAGGTAGGTAAATATGTACAGAACTACACTGAACTTTTGTATGTTTTGAAAATAAATTGTACAGGTTTTATAAAGCAGCACAATCAAAAAGGAGTGAAGCATTGGACAGTATGTCAGGAAGTATGCAGAACACAAAAGCATGTTTTCCCTTCATAGTACCCTGCTTCAGTGCCCTTCCATGGTGAGGGTGATGCATATTCCAACTTTTCTTTGTAGACCTGGATACTGGAAATTTAATATTAAATTATTCTTCCTCTCAGCTGACAGCCTTGACTTGGAAGTTGATGGGGCAAAGCAAACAAATTAGACTGAAGCCCTTTTATTTAAAAGGGTAATAATTTTCCCTGCTCACCAGCCTGCTTTGAAGTGAGTAGGCAAGTTTCTTGTTCTTCTGAGTTCTAGAAGGTTCACTAGTTTTTTCCCCTCTGTTGCAGTCTTATCTTTCTCTACTTCTTTCATTGGGGTTTCAATAAAAATAGGATATTTGTCTCACAGTTCTCATAAGGCAGAGCTGTAATCTCCTCCAGCTGAACCTGTAGATTTTGGCCCTCTGATGGGATGGTAAAAGTTGTGGCAACGGAAAGTAGTTGACTGGAGGCACCAAAAAAATCAGTTGACTGAATAATCACTAACTACAATTTGTGATAAAACTGTTAAATTTATTTTATCTGGTTAGTAATTGCTGAATTTGCCTAACTTTGCTGGTGAAATTTTATTATTATTCCTCCTTCATGTCCCTCTTTTCTCCTTGCCCTAGTCATCTGTCTTACATGACTCCCCTTGATATTATTAGCATAACCATTATTATGCCCCTCCTCCTCAGTTCCACTGGTTAAGTTAATATGTTCTTCGCATGACTCTTCTTTTGCAACTGTTACATGTTAAGCAGTAATTCAAAAACTTGTCTGTCCTCATTATTCGGGAAGAGTGATACTTAGCAATATCTAGGAGAACATGAGGTTACTAAGTGCAAGAGACTGTTAACAAACATTTAGATCTTCGTCGTGGTGTCTTTGCAGTCCCACACATGGGTTGGGTGCCTGTGCACGACCTCGACCAGAGAAACTTCTAGAGCTTTTCCTCAGAAAGCTTTTGGCGGGCTCTCTCCCACCCTGGGGAGCAGGCACGTACTGCGCATGCCTGGAGCAGGGGAGAGAGCCGCCTCCCACTCAGTTCTTCTTCGACCGCCTGCATGTTCACTCCTCGTTCCTGTTGCTCTCCGTATTTTGCCTCAGCTGAGTATATTTGTTCGTCTGCCTTCTTCGGTCTTTGTTTATTTGCTTCGCTCTTCTTTCCCTCTATTTCAAAAAACAACAACAAAACAGTCCTTTTTTCTTCACTTTCTTTCTTTTTCTCTCCCCCCCCCCCCCACATTTGTGGGTGGGGAGGAGATTTGTATGGGCAAAACAAGATTTTTAAAGTGTGTCGTCGTTGCCCAGCTAAGATACCTTCGAACGATGGTCACGATTTTTGCCTTCTTTGTCTTGGGGAATCCCATAGGGTCGATAGCTGCGTCCATTGCACTAGTTTTACTAGGCAAGCTAGACGTAATAGGGAGGCTCGGCTTAGAGCTGTGCTTTTAGAGGCAGCTTTGTGCCCTGCGATGTCTTCGGCCGCTTCTCATTCTTCTGTCCCTCAAAGATTGGATGGGGCTCCCAAAGCACCAAAGCTAAAGCCTAAATGGCCTGAGGATAAGGCTCCGTCGAAATCGAAAGTCAAGCCCTCGACATCGGCTTCGACTTCGGCTGTTGACCCGGTCGTCATCACTGGTTTAACAACATTGACTCCTGCTGTGGCTGTTGTGTCCCACAAGTCCACTTTGCGGCCACCGACACCACCGCCCACACTCTTTGCCTCGATGTGCGCAGAGCGCTCTCTTTTTATTTACATAGGACTCAGCCTATACGTAAATCTCCTCGGCTGTTCCTTGCCTATGGCCCCCCTCATGTGGGGGAGCCGATTTTCTCTCAACGCTTGTCTAAATGGGTGACTTCCATCATAGTCCTTTGCCATGAGCTTGCACGTCAACCCGTTCCTACCTGTGTCACTGCCCATTCCACATGAGCAGTATCGACGTCCATCACTTTCCTGGCTGGTGTCCCGTTAGAAGACATCTGTGCAGCTGCTATGTGGTCCTCGGCATCGACCTTCATGACCCACTACGCACTCGACATCCGAACTTGACGGCATGCTGCATTCGGCCAGTCGGAGCTGCGATCTCTCTTCGCTTGATCCTGCTGCGTTCCCAGGTAGGACCTTTGGGTGTTTTTTCTCGCTGATGATGCTGTGTCAGTATTCTTTGTGTTTTCTGCAGCTGCCAGCTCCCTCTTCCAACTGGTTCAACTCTTGTAATTACGACGTCCATCGCTTTCCTGGCTGGTGTCCCGTTAGAAGACATCTGTGCAGCTGCTATGTGGTCCTCGGCATCGACCTTCATGACCCACTATGCACTCGACATCCGAACTTGACGGCATGCTGCATTCGGCCAGTCAGAGCTGCGATCTCTCTTCGCTTGACCCTGCTGCGTCCCCAGGTAGGACCTTTGGGTGTTTTTTCTTTCTCCCCCGCTCCAGGCATGCGCAGTATGTGCCTGCTCCCCAGGGTGGGAAAAGAGCCCGCCAAAAGCTTTCTGAGGCAAAGCTCTAGAAGTTTCTCCGGTCGAGGTCGCGCGCAGGCGCCCAACCCATGTGTGATACTGTACAGCTGACCATTCGAAGATCATCAATTACGGGTAAGCAACCTGTTTTTTCATCTGAAAACTGAAAAATGCTACCTCTTCAATAGTAGGAAAGCATATTTTGAGATGTGACATTGTTGACACAACTATTTGATATTTACTTTTGTTTCAGTTGCTGGAGCCAGTCTGTCATCAGCTGTTTGAGTTCTATCGTAGTGCTGAGGAACTGCTTCTACAATTCACACTGCAGTTTCTTCCAGAATTGATATGGTGCTATCTCGCTGTTTCTGCAAGTAAAGATCTACAAAGCAGTGGCTGCATCGAAGCACTTCTCCTAGGAATTTACAATTTGGTTTGTATTCACATCTGAGACACTAATTTCTCTGTCTGGGGGTAAAGTACAAATCATCCACATTAACAGATATTATTCTGACTCACAGTTGAAATGTCTATGATTTGAGCCCAAATTTACCATAGAGTGTCGCCCAAAAATTAGTGTCGCTACGCAGTGTCGGCGACATAATGTTGTCACTTCTGGGTGATGTCATCACGTCATGTTCTGGGGCATTTGTGAGCAGGGTTTCCCCCTGCTGGCCGGCGGTGGGGAGGAGCCTGCAAAAGTGGGGGAGCTCCCTCCCGGTCCAGGGGGCTGGCAAAGACTATCTCCGACAGAAGAAAAATAAAAAAAAATTGAGGCTGCCAAAGGCAGCTACTTTGCAATAAAATAGATTCTAAGTCAGTGACCCTGAAAATCAGAATATAAAAACAATTAAATGAAGGAATTCTTCACAGAGCATGCAGCAACACTGCTGCCCAGCCCAAGCTGGAAACCAGAAGAGTACAGTCTAGTTTTCAAGGGAAAACAGGGTTGGATTTAGGCTTCTGCTCTCTCAAATGGGTTTCCTCTCCTTTCCCCAATATCACTTGGTATCTAATGTATGATGCTGGATGGAAAGATTCTGGGGAGGGGGGTTGTGGTGGAGTGGCGGATCTCAGTTTAGAAGACATTGAAGATCTGTTACTTCCTGTATAAACCACTTTTGTTTCTGGGGCCAATCTAGACATGGCAGAGGTGTCAAAGTGTGGATTCATATGTCTGCCCATTCTTGTGTAGAATGTATCTTTTTTCAGAAAATGGAGCATGCAGCTGAGGGTAGCTAAACCATGCTGCTTTCCCCAATTTCAGTCCACACTTGTTTGAGGCATTTTTTCCCCATTTTTCTGGCTGTGATACCTGAAGCGGGCTGTCTATAAGAATAATGCTTGAAACAATCGATTGTAGTGGGGGAGAGGAGGTGCAAGTTTTTGACTTCTGCCACGTTCACCTCAATGAGTTATGGTATAAATATAGAGGGGAAACGGGGAGAAAAACCTGCATGCATTCACGAAAGAATTCCAGAGGCCAAGTAGTACAAGAGACTATCATGTCAGAGTGCTATACAGAACACAAATTGATTTATAATCAAATTGGGTAAGATCCATTTCAGTCCTTGCCAGTGGACACTTGTGATGAATAGCCATAGCAAGGTTCAGTGCTATAAAATAATACTTTACAGGAAACCTTTCCCCCCAACTATATCTCTGGGACTATCTTTTTTTACTGACTTTTATAATGATTATCTTTAAAATAAATGTGATGACTTTGTAGTGCAATGCACTGTTAGGTCTGTAGAAATGTTTACATAATCTGCTCATTTGAAAATAGTAGAAATTGTGTACAGACAACATAAGGCACAGAATGCAGTGACTTGCGTTTCTTTTATGTCTTACAGGAAATAGTTGACAGACAGGGGCACAGTAGGGTGTTAAGTTTTACAATTCCATCCTTATCTAAACCTTCAGTATATCATGAAGTAAGTTTAATTTCTGTTTTACTTGATGTATGTAATTTTAATGTAGCATGTCTTATGAGCGTAATTTGGCACAGATTTCATCATCTTAGTGATAAAATGACACTTTTTGTTCTAGAAATCATGTGACGATGCAGCTGCATACACTACTTGCTCTTTGTCACAGATGCAGCAATGCCCTGACTACAGCCAGAGCAGCTCTGCTTTGCAAAATAGTGGACTCCAAAGAATCTAAAAATAACCCTCATGTGTCTGAGTTAGATAACATGAAAATACTGATTTTTGTTTGCTTGTTTATGTTATTTATAGTCACCTTTCTCACTTGAACTCAAGACAGATTACACAGAGTGAGACAATACAATCAACAGGATGGGGTATTCGATAAACTATGCAATAGGATTAGGGTTGTAGAACCAATCAGAACTCTAAAAACAGAACTGAAACGAAGCATAAGTATTAACATGACACATTAAATGATTCAAAAGTCACATAGTAGGATCCTAGTTTCAGTAAGCTAAACACAGTAGTATAGACCACAATCCCTAATAATTTATCCAAGGAATTTTGTGAATCGTTTAGTACAGTGGAACTCTCTTGCCTGAGTAGAAAAGCTCTCTCAAATAATTCGGTTTTGCATAGTTTGCAGAAAGCCAGGAGAGTGGGCGCCTTCCTGACCTCCTCAGGCAGACCATTCCATAAAGTGGGGGCCACAGCAGAGAAGGCATGTGTATGGGCAGTTGTCAGTTTTGCCCATTTACAGGTTTGCACCTGCAGAAGACTTTGCTCAGATGAGTGAAGCTGTCGTAGCTGTACCCAGGGGGAGAGATGGTCTCACAGATATAAGAGTGCAAAGTCATGTTATGTTGAGATGAATTTTTTAAAGACATTTTAATGTGGTTTGAGTTCTGTTGAGTATAAAGTGCAATTGTATACCTTTGTAAGAACATTTTTCAGAAGTAAAGTAAAGGTTCCCTTGCTCGAAAGCCAGTCGAATCTGACTCTAGGGTTGCGGTGCTCATCTCCGTTTCAAAGCCGAAGAGCCAGCGCTGTAGAGAATACTTAATTTCAAAAATAGTTTGAGCATTAAGGTGTTAAATTTACAATGGCATCAGAACTAAATGTCTGAAGGATACCAGTGGCTGCTAGTCATGATAGTTATCTACTCCCTCCAAGTACCAAAGGCAATAATGTCTTTTTACATCAGTCGCTGGGGAGCATGGGTGAGATGTTGTTGCAGTCATCCTGTTTGTAGGCTTCCTAGAGGTAGCTGGTTGGCCACTTTGAACAAACTGCTGGACTTGATGGGCCTTTTGTCTGGTACAGAATGGTGGTTCTTATATTCCTGTAACAATTTCAAGTTCTTAAAAATAGTCTGCATCTTGTAACAGAACTTAAACATGCTTTCTAGTAAATGTTTAGGATTGAGATACCAGGATCAAAGAAAGCATAATAATAGCAGATCTGTATTTAGAATCTGCTTTGCTTCTAAAGCACAGTATAAATGAGCAGAAAGGGGGAGCTGAACCTTGTTCTGCCCCCTTTGCTCCTCCCATTTTTCTCAAAGGTGCTCCAAGACTAGAAGTTAATCCCTGTTGGGAGAAATATGGCCTTCTTCCCAAGTACTTTTAGGTGGAAAAGTTCAGCCAGGGGAAGGTTCATATCTCAGGGGAAACAGGTCTAGATGTGTGAAATTGCACTTTTTGTACCATATTTTATTGGCTTTTTTGTCTTCTGCATAACTCTGTAGTCTACATATGTACTTTTCAATGTATTTGTCATTTTAATGTACCTAAAGTAATACAAATAGATGAATGATTTGTAACTTGTCTTTTTTAAAAAAGACAAAGAAAATGAAATATTAGGGTTTTTTATTTTCATTGTCTTCAGTAGACTACTCAAATATCATCTCTTTTTTAGCCTTCCAGTATTGGCTCAATGGCTCTGACTGAGGGTGCTTTATCTCAACATGGCTTATCCAAGGTTGTTTATAGTGGATCTCATTTGCAGAGAGAGATGCTGACAGCACAAAACAGGTAACAAGCACAGTGCAGTTTTGAAAACTAAAGAATTAAAATGTAAAACACTTCAGGCACTTGTGATGAGCTATCCTTTATAATACTTTCAGTTAAAGATCTGTTGAATCTGTTGATAATATGATAAATGCTGATGGAAGATTTTCTCAGACATAGTGTGCGTGTGTGTGTTTTGTTTGCAAGTATTAAGCCTTTTGATTACTTAAATAAGATTTTTTTTACAGGTTTGAAGTACTGACATTCCTTTTGTTGCGATACAATGCTGCCTTAAGCTATATGCCTGCAGTTTCTCTTCAGTCATTATGTCAGATCTGCTCAAGGTAATTTTGTTTTGGTTGAAAGATATTGAGATTAGTAGATAAAGCAGCAATTCTATGGGAGTAAGGTCTATCAAAAATTGCAAGTAACTATGCATGAGATTGAGCAGCAAATTCAAAAACGTAGGTGTAGAATCTAGAATAGAAAATCTAGAATATGAATATACATTGAAGAGTAGAGAATACGTGAAATAATAACAATGAGAACGAGTACACAGATATCTTGGCCTTTTGGAATGAGAGATCTTTATGTGTGCACCAATGCTCCCTCTAAGCTGTGGAGTCTTGTGAGCAAAAATTCTACTTTGTGAGCTACTAGCATTAAAGTTGTGAGTGAGCGGTTTGGCTACTGCATAGATCAGTTTGCTCTGGAGCCCTCCTTCTTGAGCTAAGACAAAAATGTGTGAGCCAGAGGCTAAAAAAAGCTCACACTAACTCAGCTTAAACACTGGTGTGCACTGCCTCTTAAATACTATATTTACTGATCTTTCAGCACTCATTAGGCTAAACTTGCTTCTACCAATAACATGCCAGCCTAATGTCTTAAAAAAATTGAATTTGAGGGCAAATATGAAGCACACCTTAAAAATGAGCCGATTTTGTTGCATACATTTCTTCTCTAGTATGCAAGGAGGACCCTCTCACATTTTCAAATATAGTTATCCTTTAGATGGGAGAGCTGGTAGAAGAATTCTTGAAGCATTCTCAAATTTGAGGTATGTTGGACAGAAGAACATTTTCTTGTACATCTTTCTTTGTGGATTGTTCCGAAAGGATTTAAGAAAAAATTCTTAAGTCTGATGACCATTCACTTTGTGGTTTTTGCTTAGGAGAATGTAATATAGACAGGTGCATGATCTACTGATGTTTAATTCCCAAGTTATAGAACCTCAACAGGAAGGCACATTGTGACAGGTGAGCTTGTGTCTGCCTCATGACTTCTCATCCAGCTGAGTCCCTCCGCCATTGGCTTCAGTTACAACATACAAGCCTGCTCCAAAGCATAAGAAGCAGAAATCTAAAGCTCATGGTTCTGAGGGAAGTGGCTAGTTGCCAGGCTAGTAATGCAGTCTGCCTTCCTCCAGAGGTAAGCTTGGCTGTATTCAGCAGTGCTTCCGTTAGAGACCAAGATAAAAGATTTTCCATTTAAGTTAATCAGCCCTGACCTGGATAGCCCAGGCAAGCCCGATCTTGTCAGATCTCAAAAGCTAAGCAGGGTTGACTCTGGCAAGTACTTGGATGGGAGATCTCCTTAAAATACCAGAGGCGGGGGCAGGCTTTATTCAGCCACCTCTCTGGATATCCTCCAGGCCTCCAGTAGGGGGGGCGGGCACAAGAAGTAACCATGACTCCCAGGCGTGCGCGCGCGCGCACACACACACACACACACACACACACACACATGAAAAATACATAAAAGTACCAAAAAAATTAGATTTCCTATATGAATGCTTGTCTTCTGATGGAACTGTGATCTGTTTTGGATCCAGAACTGTAGTGGTAGCTATGATATCAAGAAGCTTTCTTGCTGAGTTTGCAAAAGAGTTCAAGCACTTTTAACCATTTCATGACTTTTGTCTGCTTCAGGTGTTTTCATCTTAGACAGTTAGCTGAACTAGTTACAGAAAAAAGTAGGCTAAGGTTGAGATTGACCTTGTATCTTGCTTTACCATATGTACCTCATATGTACCTGCAGATTAGCTCATATGTTAAGAACCAATCAGTTATCTAGATAGTGACTGTGCTAGCTAATCAGCATTCATATTGCTTATCTCTTACTATGAACCAATCGTTTTTTAAAATAGTATTACATGATTATGATAGACAAGGGTTAGAGATACAAAGTGATATTTTTCTATAAATATGTACAAATCAGATTCCTCTGGATGGACGTCGCAGAAGGTGAGATGGTTTGGTGGTAGTTTGGGTTTATTTGATTATCCCAAAAAGTGGAGAGTCAAACAGCTGAAAACTGATTTGCTTTTTAAAACTATTATTTGTTAAAAGCAATGCTAGGTACTTTGATCATTTTAGCATTTATTTTCACAGTAATTGTAGGGTTAACTTTTTCATGCATGTATTTCATTCTGTCTAGTTCACTAAAGAAATTAATTTCTTATCTCAGTAAAAGATTAAAAGTTTCCGTAGTTGTTTCTGTTTGGTTGGCTGGGTATATTCAAAGACTGAACTCAAACCCCATATTCTTTTGTATTACGAGAATTAAAGGTTGCTAATTAGTTTTTAATATGATAAATCCAAGAGAACTCTGTTGCTGAATATTTGTAGAGGCACAGCCCCTTGAAAGTATAGTTCAGATTCTCTGTTTGGATGTGGAGGGAATCTCATGCTACAGAATTACTGTGAAAATAACTGCATCAGATGTTTTTACATTACATGAAAGGTACTGTTTTCTGTACATTCATGTTGGAGGAAGGGTACTTGGTGGGTGGTTTCTCTCAGTATCAGAATGTGTTTGTTACATCAGGCCACCTTGCCAGCGTGGGGATACAGGGGCTTGCCTTGCAATGGCTTGCTTCCTTTCTCCGAGGTCGGGGACAAAGGGTGGTGCTAGGGGAACAGCAGTCCCAGAGGCATCTGCTTGAGTGTGGAGTGCCTCAGGGGGTGGTGCTGTCCCCGATGCTCTTTAACCTATATGCGTTCCCTTGCCCAGATAGTCCGGAGGTATGGGCTGGGGTACACTGATGACACTCAGCTCTATCTGATGTTGGGTGGCCGGTCAGGCTCCGGACCAGAAGATCTAGACCGGGTGTTGCGCGCCGTGGCTGGTTGGCTCAGGCTGAGTCAGCTGAAGCTGAATCTGGCGAAGACAGAGGTCCTGTGCCTGAGTCAGGGTGGTTCGGGGTTGGGGCTCCCGCTCCTGGTCTTCGATGGGGCACCATTGGTGCCTGCGTTGGGGGTTAGGAGTTTGGGAGTGCTCCTGGATCCCTCCTTGACGATGGAGACCCAGGTTGCAACCACTGGTAAGTCGGCCTTCTACCATCTTTGGCTGGTTCGGCAGTTGGCCCCCTACCTTGATTGCGACAACCTGGCTAGAGTGATCCACGTAACGGTTATCTCAAGACTAGGCTACTGCAATGCTCTCTACATGGGGCTGCCCTTGTCCCAAATCCGGAGGCTGCAGCTAGTGCAGAATGCCGCGGCCAGGTTGCTGATGGGTTTCCCTAGATGGGAGCACATCCAGCCTGTGCTGAAGGCACTGCACTGGCTGCCGATAGCGTACCGGATCCACTTCAAGGTGCTGGTACTTACCTTTAAAGCCCTATATGGCTAGGGTCCAACATACTTGAGGGACCGCCTTTCCCCATACATACCCCAGAGAGCACTATGCTTGGGGTCACAACATCGATTAGTCATCTCAGGCCCCAAGGATGCCAGGCTCGCTGCCACCAGGGCCAGAGCCTTTTCTGTGGCGGCTCCTTACTGGTGGAATGAGCTCCCAGAGGAGATCAGGGCCCTGCGGGATCTTCTGCAACACAGAGCTCTTCCACCAGGCTTTCAGCTAGGAGCTGTCACTATTACCATCAACGTCCACTATTAACACCGGTGGTGCTGGGGTGGTTGGAGCTGAAAGTGAGCTATATTAGCTTGATATGTTGGGAGACTGCTGAGTTGGGCACTTGGATGCCATACTGTACTACGCCATCTTGACTTAATGACTCTGTGAGCACTTTAATTGTAAATTGGTTTGACTGTTTTAATTGGTTTTAATTGTTTTATATGCACTTGGTAATATAAGCCGCCCTGAGCCTGCTCACTGGGAGGGCGTGATAAAAATACTATAAATAAATAAAATAAATAAATCAAAAGGATGAACAAGATTGGTGGGTTAGCAGCCTCGTTCCCTTGTAATCAGTATGTGCTTCCCCCCAGAACTCAAAACTGTTGGGAGTCATAACATTGAGAACCTTTGACACCATCTGGACGGCTCAGAAAGAGTTGGGTGTGGTTTACTTGTACATGCTGTTATCTAAAAGAATAGTCTTTTAAACGCAATTAATCATCCCATGAATTTGTATAAAAGTTATTACTTTGGAAGGATGGACAGATATCCTTGCAGGCCTTCCTTGTCGTACAGCAGATGCTTCCCTAGATGACTGGGACCTTATAGGTATCTTTTAGCAAAACCACAAACAGTACTTTTTGGAAGAAAGTGTCATTTTAATTCCCTAGATCTGTGAGCAATCAGAAGGGCTAGATCTTCCTTTGTTCTAGTTTTATATGGGAAGTAGTTGAGACCAAATGACAACCACATGTTAACTTCAGTGAACAGGGAGGGACAAGTTCTTTTATCCCATGATGAGAGTAGTAATTATAAGGGAGTGATGGCTACAACACTGGGCTAAGCCCATGCTGATTCATATGGTAGTTAGCCTAAGCAGATCAGCTTTGGTGTTATGGGTGGATTTTAAGAGTTCTTAAAACTATTTCGGGCACTCTTTATAGTGGATCTTTTATCTTGAACTCAAATGTATCTGGTTTTGCACAAGAGTGGTTAAAGAGCTGAAAGAATTAGGACAGTAATTTTCAGTATTTTTCAGATCAGGACTCATATTAACTCTAACCTATTATTTTTCACTTGCTTTTGCTATGTCTTTTTCCAATTCCTGCAACCCCCCCCCCCGTCTCACTACTTTTCCTCCTTGAAAAATGCTAAAGATTTAAAAATATCACTTGTCTCCATGCTGCAACTGTGGGTCATTTTGGATCCAGAACCACTGTGAAAATCATTGTAGCAGAGGATGATGCTTTTACATTACATTACATGGAAAGATACTCTTTTCTGTGCATTTCCATTGGTTCCACTGAATGTTTGATTTCTGCTCAGGCAAAGACAGGACAGATTTTGTTGTATCCTAGTGGCTTTAGCATAGTCAAAACCTGAATGGTTCACAGTACTAACATCAATGAGGAAAGGTCATAGTCAGTGGGTTGGATCTGGCTCATTTTCACTTGTGCTAGAGTTCTTGCACAAGTGGAATGAAAGAGACTGTGGTAGCCTCTTGCACTAATTCAGACTTATTGTATTCATACTTGCATTTCCACTTGTGCAAGATGTTTGCAACCAATTTCTGGACACTAATATATGGGGGAGGGGAGAAATACTAGGTGTTGCAAAATGGAAACTGCACTAAGTCCATTTATTTTTCTGCTTGTGCATCACAGGATCTTAGCCAATGACTGATAATGCTTGTAGCATTTCTTGTACCTATTCAGGGAAGATCTATATTTCATCATCTGTCTTCTCGTTGGGACTGCACCTGCACAGACTGACCACTGACATTTTCTTTCTAGCTTAAAAACTCCAAAGAGGGGGTGCCCCATTCCTTTCAGAGCTGGCGCATGAGTGGGATTCCTCACCCAATGTGTCAGGTGCTCCAAAAGCGGGCGTCCCCTTCCCTTAGTTCCATTTTCACTGCCGTGAGGATAGGAAGCTTTCTAATGCACTCTATTGATACTTGTCATCAGTATAAACAAAACAGACTCCAGTTTCTTTTTCAAATAATTGTTTTTCATGCCTTTGGGAGTCTATCTGGTGGGAGGTAGTCCCAACTGTAAGACGGCCTATCCCTGCCTGGTCTCTCATCATGGCGTCCAAGGACATGAAGTTGTGCTTAGAAGAGGCCCACAATGTTGGAACTTGCCCAATTTGCCAGTGGTTTACCCCAAAGGCTCAGTCGGGTAGGGCCTCTAGGCTGAAAGCCACATTGTGGTAGAAGGCTTTGTCCTCCTCAGCTCCGCCCAGAGCGATTCTGCATTTGGGTCAGCTTCTCCTGGCTCCAGCTACTGAAACCCTGTCACCTCATCTAGGCTCCTTCGATGGTTATTTTTTGGACACAGATGATGATCAACCTAGCATCCCTGCAGGACAACTGGTTCCATCAGAATCTGGACCTTCCTTATGTTGGCAACCAACAGGCCCTTCCCAGCTCTCTTACTATATGTCACCATCCTACTTGAATAGATGGGCTAGACATCACCCTCAGATTCTGGATAAGCATGACGGGAATGCAGGGAGTTACATGGAGGCCTGCTCCATGTTGGTTCCTTTTTGATCTCTGTACAATGAAGTGGAGGAAAAGGTCTCTGTAGCATCTTGTTATAGCTCTTGAGAGTGCTTCAGATCTGTCACCCAATGATACCATAGGCGATCCAACTCCAGTATCTTGTAGCAAAAACCCACGTCTCTATGGAGAGCAGATGCTGAGAATGGCGAAAGCAGTTGATATTGATTTCTCCACTTCAGACAACCGTCCAAAAGACAGGATTCTGAGTAGACTCTATTCCAACATTCCAGGAATAGTGGCTTTTCCAATCTTAGAGGGCCTTTCTGACCTCACAGTTCCAGTATGACAGAAACCAGCTTCAATCCAAGCTACACGTGTAAGATTGATAATTTTTATGGAGTAAGACAGGACTCGTGATTTTTTTGTCCATGCATCCACCACCATCCACTTTAGTCACGGAGGACATGGAGGTGCACCAACGACCTGGCCAGCACTCACCCCCAGCAGACAGAGAAATGTGCTGTCAGTACACATTGAAAAGGAAGTTTCATGCATCATCTCTTCTTAATTTCTGAGTTGCAAATTATCAGGTAATTATGGGAGGCTACCAACTTTTCCTCTGGGAGAGTCTTTCCCAGTACGCAGATAAATTACCTGACGAATCCAAGTCCCTGGCTAAACTTATTCAGTACAAGGTAATTAAGCTATCAAAATGAAATCAATGTGGGTAAGCTTGCTGTGGATGTATTAGCCAGATCTCTGGCCTCTGCTGGAGTTCTCCGGAGATGCTCATGGCTATACTCGCTGTAAGGTTGAGGATTTCCCCTTCGAGGGATCAACTCTCTTCACAATCAACTGATGAGTTCCCCTCAACTGTGAAGAAGAAGAACCACCAGACAGCCAGATTGTTGAGTGTGTTCCCCTCAGCTCTGACCCAGAGGCAACATAGCTTCTCTCAGAGGCAGCATGGCTTTGCTACCCCATTCTACAGGGGCCAGAGGCAGCACTACCAGCCTTTGTTAATGTATCCTCAACATCTGTTCCAGTCACCCGTTTTCAAAAAGGAGGCATACCCAGAGGCCGAGGCCTCCTCAACAGAATCCTCAGAGGGATCAGGGCCAACAAACAGCAATGTTCTGAGTAACCGCCCCTATAGTTGCTGTTTCCAATTAAAAGGATAGGCTGGCACAGTTTGTAGAGGCCTGGCGACAGATTAGTTCAAACACTTGGGTTTTGTCTATAATACCGGAGAGTTACAGGTTAGAATTGTTATCCCAACTCCCTTTCCCACCCGGCTTCGGCCACAGTGGATAACCCCTACCCAGAATTTAGAGTACAATTAGGGGAACTCCTTAGGAAGGGCCTAGTGGAACTGGTCAGAGGTGGGCTTCACTCCCGGGGTTTCCATTCAAGGTTTTTTCTAGTTAATAAAAAGGATGGTGGGCACAGGCCTATTTTGGATCTCAGAAAATTAACAAGTTCTTTAAAATTTCAAAGTTCAGAATGGTCTCACTTTCTTCTGTGATCAATCTCCTTGCTTTGGGTGTGTGGTTCTTGGTTCTTGATTTAAAAGATGCCTATTTTCATATTTCAATCCACCAATCTCACAGGATGTTTTTACAGTTTAGGGTTCTGAGGTGTTCCAGTACACTTCCCTCCCATTCGGTCTGACTATGGCACTCAGAGTTTTTACCAAGTGCGTAACTGTAGTGGTAGCGCATTTGCGCACACAAGGTTGCTCTGTATTCCCATATCTAAATGACTGGCTTATTGTGGCCCCCAGTCGTGACTTACCATGTCCACCTCATCATTTCCACCTGTAGCAAGTTAGGCTTAATAGTGAATTGGGTAAAGTCTTGCCTTGAACTATCTCAGTGAGTGCAGTTCATCAGGGCGTTTTTGCCTGCAGACAGAGCCAAGGGCATTAAGGCTATGGTTTCTAGCTGCATTAGAAAACAGTGGCAGCCAGTGTGGGCTAAGAGGTTATTAGGGCTAATGGCCTTGACCACTATGGTAATTCACTTAGCAAGGCTGCACATGCAGAGCTTGCATATCTGGTTTGTTAGGAAGTATAACAGACATCCCCTAAGTCTCTGCTTTTGAATACTTAGGAGGATGGTTAGGTCCCTGGTTTGGTGGCTGGTCACCCAGACCATGGATGCTTACTTAGCGGGTTGGGCTGCCCATTGTGAAGGTCTTTTGGTACAGGGCAGGTGGCCTTTGATGCAAAAAATTCCCCCCCCCCCCCGTTAATGTCCTGGAGATTTGTTTGGTGAGACTTGCCCTTACCTCCTTTTCAGATATTCTCAAGACAAGAGGGTGCTGATCCAAACGGACAACACCACAGCAGTGTACTACTTCAACAAACAGGAAGGCATGGGTTCCTGGAGGCTTTGCTTAGAGGCAGTAGCAGCATGGGAGATCGCTATTGATATTGGGACCCTGTCCAGGGCCATCTATATAGCAGGGTCTTTAAATACAGAAGCAGACAATCTGAGCAGGGTCTATGAGACCAATTACTAATGGAGAAAAGGCATCAAGATGATTTAATACCTGGGGTATCCTTGGGTGGACTTGTTTGCCACAGCTGAGTCCAACAAAGCTCCCTGGAGGGTAGCGATCCAAGTTCTCTAAGGGGCACATTCCAGATCCCCTGGTCAGGAGTGCTCTTCTGTGCATTCCCTCCTTTCCCTCTCCTGAACAGGGTTATAGGAAAAAATACTAGCCAATTGGATGGATTGTATCCTAGTATTCTGTGCATTCCCTCCTTTCCCTCTCCTGCACAGGGTTATAGGAAAAAATGCTTCCTTCTGGCCCTACCAGATCTGGTTTTTGGAGCTGCTATGCCTAGCAGGCGAGGACTGCATACCGTTTCCCCTGCCTCAGACTTGTTGATTTTCTGTCCACTACTGCCCAACGATGTAGCAAGGCTACATTTGATGGCATGGGGGATCTAACCGTAGGATGCTCCTTCTCCCAAGGGGTACGAGATAACTTGCTTCAGGCCTGTAAACCCCTCAACTCAGTATTCTTATGGTAGAAGGGGACTCAGTTTGAGTCCTGGACATCCACTAGAGTGGAATGCCTTTTTACTTGCCTGCTGTCATCTCTTTTGGAATACCTGCTCTCACTAGCACAGGATGGTTTGGCAGTATCTTCAGTTAAGGCCCACTTGGTGGCTATTGCTGCATTTCATGAGGAGGTACAAAGGACTACTGGCTCAGGGCTTTTTTAAAAGGCTGTCCAATGTCTTTCCCCCTATGCCCCATATTGTCCTACAGTGGTTGTCACCCTTAGTATTAACTAAATTGAAGAAACCTCCTTTTGAATCTGTAGCCTCCCGCTCCTTAGCATTACTCTCAAGTAAGGTAGCATTTTTAGTGGCTGTTACCTCAGCCAGAAGGGTTAGCACACTGGCAGCACTTAGAGTTGATCCGCCCTTTCTTAAGGTATTCAGTGAGCAGGTGGTGTTACACCCAAGTCTGGACTTTCTACCTAAAGTAGTTTCCAAATTCCACTGAGCATAAGAAGTGGTCCTACCAGTATTTTTCCCGAATCCAAGCTCAGAGGCAGAGAAAGCCCTACATACCATTGATGTTAGGATGGGCCATCCTTTATCATTTAGAAAGAACCAAGCCTCAGTCCAGTCTGTGTTCGGATGGGTGATGGCAGCCTTCCCTGCTACAGGGCATCCGGGGAGCCATGCCCTTTTGATATGAAAGCACATTCCACCCAAGTGCAGGGATCACCTGCCACATTTCAACAACGAGTTCCCCTTCTGGACATCTGCAGGGCTGCAACCTGGTTGACAGAGGAGACATTCATGAAGTATTATGCTCTAGATCTTCAGGCAGAAAGGAGGCAGATGTGCGAAAAGCTATTCTACAGGCGCTGTTCCAGTGAGAGACTCACCCTACCTCCTCTGGTGAGTAGCTCGCTAATGGTCCCAGTGTAGGGCTGCATGAGAAGACAGATGATGAAAACAGAGTTGCACTTATCTGTAACTGTTGTTCATCAATGTCTTTTGTGCAGACACATGTTTCCTCCCTCCTGCCCTGCTGTGAGTCTCACAGCACCTGTGGTACCATGGAAGGGGCTTGCAGCAGCTTAGTGGGAACTGAGGGAAGGGGTGCCCACCTTCAGAGTACGTAATGTGTTGGGAGGGGAATCTCACACATGCGCTAACCCTGAAAGGGTCAGGTTGCTCCCCCTTTGAAGTTTTTAAGCTAGAAAGAAAATGTCCGTGGTTGGCCTGCACAGGCACAGTCCCAATGTGTGTCTGCACAGAAGACACTGATGAACAACAGTTACAGGCAAGTGCAACTCTGTTTTCTTCACCCATTCTAAATATTTTTGGAGAATTTGTTTAATTTCTCTGTGCAAGCCCACTGTTCCTCATTGAAGATTTTAGTTATAATCCAGATAATACCTTGTATAACCTTTTTAGCCACTTGAGAAAATGTCCTTTAAATGTGCTTATAGTGAATTTTTTTGTGTGTGATTGCTATTATTGCACATAGAGTTAGTAAACAGTATGCATTGAGATGACAATTTCTTAATATTTTTATTTAGGTTTAAATAGTTTTTTCCACATTTCTCATTTTTTTCTTAAGATTGGTTCTCATTTTCTTGTCACTCAAGATACCACCTTACTAGTTTCCTTTCCAGAACTTCTGGATGTGGAGAACATTAACTTCCTTTGGATGTTAGGAAAACGTTTTATGGCCCTGGTCACATGGGCCGGATATCGCGGGGGGAAGGCGTGGCTGTTTGCCCCGCAGCGAAATAATGCGCGACTGCGTGATCAGGCGTCCCCTCGTGGTCCCGTCGAGGTCCCTTGGTTAGGGGGGAGGTGCTGATCACACGACGTGCCAAAGAAGCGGCGCGGCACGGCAAACGGGGTTGTGTTTTGTTTTTTTTAACCTGAAGTATGCGCATGCCCCGTTGGGTGCTTGTGCGCATCCCTGGAGACTTCGGGGGGAAAAAACCTTTTTGCAATGGGGCATGGGCGGGCGCCGGATGCCACCGGAAACGCGATCAGACGCCCGCCCTTGCCCCGGAGGTTCCGGAAACTAGTACCTCCGAGATACTAGTTTTTTTGCTGCGCATCTTCGGCGGGAAGCCTCGGTTGAGGCACGGGCGCTCTACGCTTCCCAGATGTGGCGGTGAGATCACGCCCGGAAAATCCACCTATCTTCCGTCTCTCTAGCGTGGCTAATGCTATGTGTGACCGGGGCATATTTACGGTAAACAGAAGATTTTAGATGAGGCCTCAGCTTTGTGTGTGTGTGAGTGTTAAACGAAGGGTAGAATAGTGGGGAAAGAACTTCTACACAACCCATTTCAAAGTGGGTTGTCCTAGGGCCAAGCTACATGTTACCTGTGACATGTCAGTGAGTGCATGTGGAGTCCCACAACAGGACAAATATGGCCCCCAATGTCCATTTCAGCTTGGGGAAAATGGTACAGGAGGGAAGGCTGAAGCCTCTCCCCCTGTGTTGCACTCCTGAGCTGAATTGGGTTCTGGCACACTTGCACCATTAGTTCCTTGACATCAGAACAGTCTGCAGAAAGTACACATTCAAGTCAACCTGAACTGTGTTATAAGTTACTTGTAGGTTGGCCCTTAGCCATAAAAGCAGGACCCATAGCTCCACTGCAGAGCCTGTTGCAAGTGCACACTGCTAGAAATAAAGCCACCTCTGTAGCTCTTTAAAGGGGAATTACATTGGAAAGCATCTGTAAAGTGGCTACACAGTGCATGGCTTTTATTCAAATACCATCATGTAGACATTAATGAATAGAAGGAGGCAGTTATGGGGGACAATGGTGTTTCAGTCTATTTTCCCTCTCAGTTCATATCAGCTTGTGTCTCCTAGTAATTCAACACACTTATTTTCTATTGTAGGAATGCATGGCAGTGAAAATCGGGTTGCACTTACCTGCAAGTAGTGGTATTTGAATAACTTTATGTAGTCACACTATTTTCTGCCTGTAGAAGTTCTTGTTGGGTGTATGGGCTTATATGAAGGAAGCTCAGTGAAGGAAGAAGGATTGTTTCCCCTCCGTTCAGTATAAAAGGCTCACCGGTAAAACAATTAGGTTAGGGGAGAGGGAAGATCTCTCACATTCTAGAGGACCCTGCAGCTGCTTGAGCACACACAACTCCCATGTGTAGTTAAACATTCATAAGAACATTGGTGTACAAGCAAGTGCAACCCTGTTGTTTTTGATGGTATCACATTTACTCCTAAAAGGAATAAATGAGACTTGTAGCTTGTGGCTTCTTAATGTCCTGACTAAAGTACTACAGTGTGTTGTACGTGAAACTCCAATGAAGATGACTTAGTCTTTAGGTAGGAAAAAAACTGGGGAAAAAGGGGGGTGGAACTCAACCCAAGGTAAGACTGCGAACCAAAAGGCTAAGCTAACAATGTATATTATAAAAGTACAAATATTTATTAGGGTCTACATATGTTAAAACATATACTGATAAAAATCTTTATCTAAGTATCAGACTTATAAAAACTTATCAAATACTAATACATATGATGGGTAAACACTTTCCTACTGAAGACCAAACGCGTTTTGGCCCCTAAGGGCCTTCCTCAGTGGTCACTATTATCAATATAGTATAGACACACATTCATAGACCTGTATACAAGATCTTTAGTACTCATATATTTAAACCAGATGTAGGGCTACCTTTGAGACTGACCCATAAACTCCAGCTGGTCCAGAATGCAGTGGTGCAGGTCCTTAACAGAACCCTGTGAACAGTAGATACCCAACCTGTGCTGCATGAGCTGCACTGGCTCCAGCTGGAGTACTGAATCAAGTTCAAGGTTCTGGTACTAATCTTTAAGGCCCTAAACAGTCTGGGACCCACGTATCTCCTGGTAAACCCCTCAAAGAGCACTGCGCTCTGCAAGCAAGAACTTACTGGTGATCCCCAGCCCAAGAGATATCCAGTTATCCTCGACCAGAGCCAGGGCATTTTCAGCCCTGGCTTCAACCTGGTGTAACTCTCTGCTGAACAGCATCCATGCCCTGCAGGACTTAATGCAGTTTGCCAGGCATTTGGTTGAGGACAGTGATGGTTCCCATCTGTCTGGTGCTCCTGTTTCTTACCCCCCCCCCCGGCAAGATGGTGGTGCAATCTGAATTTTGCTAGTGCCATCAAATTAAGCTAATTGCTGTTGTATTTCTTATTATTTTAACTATGAATTTAATTTATGAATATGATTCTGCTGTTGTACACAGCCCTGAGCCTTGTCCTACAGGGGAGGGTGGTCTAGAAATCCAATTTAATAAATAAATAGATGGACCTACTGATTAGGTACACTGTCAGTTCGATTCTTTAGCTTAAAATAGAGCATCTTGTAGATTTCTGATCTTTATGCTTTTAAATGTACATTATGCTTATTATTATGCCATATAAAATTAACAATACTGATGCTGATTTTGTTTTTTCAGGATCTGTGTTTGTGGGTATCCTCGGCAGCAAGTGAGGAAATACAAAGGCATGAATAACAGGATTCCAATTTCTTCTGAATTCATGGTGCAAATGCTAACTGGAATTTATTATGCTTTGTAAGTTCAGGAAATGTATATATGGTGTACATACAAATGTAATGGTCCGTTTCTGGGATGGATGGCATGTTATACAGATGTACCATTTACAAATGTGTGCATCAGCTGTAATGTTTTTCAGCCCTGTCTAGGAACCCAAGCTGTACATATATGCTACTGCAAAGGATAATTGATCTCAGTTGCTGGCAATAATGTTGCTCTCTCTAAATGACATGTTCTTAGGCAGGGCTCTAGTCGGGGGGGAGCTCTCAGGTACGGAGCTCCGGAAGAGAACCTCTAGGGGGCGGGGCGGTCACGTGGTGAAGCCCCGCCCCCTTCTTTACCCCGCCCTCTGCTTCGATCCTCATTCCGTTTGGGAATGAGGATGAAGCAGGAGGGTAAGTAGCCGGGCCTTCTGACACACTTCCGGTGATGTCAGGGGGTGTGGCCTTCTGTCACTTCCGGTGATGTCAGGGGGCGTGGCATATGCAAATAAGTTATGCTAATGAGTTATGCTAATGAGCTCCGGCAGCTCTTTTTCTACAACAAGACCCCTGTTCTTAGGGCTTAATGAGATTAGAGTCAGGAGGCTGTGTGTATGAAGCTCGCAACATGCTTTTTTTTTCCTTTTAAACATCTCATTCATGAGACCCTAGTTTGGATTGTGAAAATTGCCCTGTCTCTTTTCTGTTATTTTTAGTCCTTTTCCCTGCACTTGCTGTTTTCCCTTCCTGAAATGAGCCCACATGACTACAGTCATACAGGTTTGATGTGGGGCCTTGGTTTCTCTCCTCAAGGGGCAAATAGCTCTATGGGGTTGTTTTACAGAGAAAGATGGTAAACTTTAAAAGCCAAATGATAACACATAGTTGCTAGTTACATTGAAACCTGAAAAATATTATTATTGATGTGTATTATAACAAAGAATTTATTTATTTATTTAATTAGATTTATACTCCGCCCTCCCTGCCGAAGAAATCCTTATGGCTACATATTGCTTATAGTGCCTATAAACTGTATAAACATTGGCTCCATCCCTGTGATTAGGAGTGCTCATGCCTATCAAAGGAATAGATGCTGTATAAATACAGCTTGTATATCCATGGTGTCTATGAGCAGTAAATGACAATAGGTTTGTGAGAAAGGGGCAGGATCAGTGTTTGCACTTGACCTTCCATGACTACATTGTGTGAACAGGGCAAGAGTATCCTACTCGTACCTGTTGTATCTTCTAGGCAAATTTTATTTTGCCTGTTGAGAGAGATAAGAGTTCATGGCTTGGATCCAGACTGTGGATTCAAGGACTTCTGCCATGGAATCTCCTCCTGGGCAACCTGAAATGTCCCCTGAAATCCTGTTCCTGGGGGTTCTCTTTTCCCCACAAATAGGACTAGGGGGGATCATTTTAACCTGCTGCAGGAGGGGGCAGGTGGAAAAACTGCTACATGGGTAGAGTCCTTGCACCTGCAGAAAATGTCAGTCTGGATCCAAACCCCTGTGCCAGGGCTCTGCAGCTATGGGGACAGGAGCTTGGAATTGGAAGATTCCTGGTTCTTCCAGGAGGGGAAGGGACAGTAAATCAGGGTTCCTGTCATCTGTTTATGAATGGGGACAAATGTCTGCTGTAAGTTTCTGCAGAAACAAACTGTCTTGTTTCTTCTTAGTGATGGAATATCATTGGTGTTTCTTGTAAGGTTCGGTGGAGGGTAAGGGAATACACACTTGAGTGTGGTGAATTTTGTATGCCGTGATAAATCTTTGGAGGAAAATTTCGCAGGCTGACTTGAAAGGCTGACTTGAAATACAGTAACTTAAAGCTGCCCAGAGTTCATGGCTGAGATTTGAACCAGCTTATACCCATAACAACTATGCTGCTGCTTTATTTTGCTGTAATTATCCATCTGTTTTGCATAACTACACATTGGGGATATATATACGGAATAGCTGCCTATGCTGAATCACAGCTTGAAGGACTGATTACGTACCACTGGGCAAGACAAAAACTAATTGTCCTTAGCTTGAAGAAATGATTCTTTTCATGTTCCAAAACATAAAAGAGGAGCAATTCTACATTTTTGTTACTCGGCTGTTCTTATTGATAACTGTGCCTATTGTTAATCTTGATAGCTCAGCCTTTCTTACTCTTCTTAAATAACAAATGAGAAACTTATAGATTTTAAAATTGATTACATCCATTATTTCATGCATTTATGTTAACTGATTTCACCAGATTTGACCTACTGATGAATAAATTGTTTCCCTGAGATGATTAATCAATAATCATGATTCCTTGCAGTTAATAATCAGTTTTGATGTATGTATTTTACCTTCAAGTTATAATGGAGAATGGGACCTGGCTCGAAAAGCAATGGATGACATTTTATACAGAGCACAACTGGAGCTATATCCAGAACCGCTATTGGTAGGTGCTTGGGGTCAGATTCTTCTAACAACTGAGAAAAATAGTAAATAAAACAAAGGCATAATGTGTGCATTTCAAGCATATAATTATCAGGCAGACTCTGATGTGTGGCAGAAGGAATGATGATAAAAAGGTTTCCCTTGCTACTCTTGAGAATCCAGCAGTCACTGTGAAAGTCTATGTTGCACATTGGTTACAGCAGAGTGTGTTTCTACGAGTTATTTTTGTTTTTCTGGGGTACAGCTGTAAGTGCAGTGTAAATCACCAAAAGTTTGACTAAAGACCAGGAACAGTACATACTCTGGTAAATGATAATGCTACAGCATTGCCTCCAAGTCTCTGAATAACTAGTCTGTCCCAAGTATCAAAAGCTGTTGTTTTGACATGGGAGAGTTTTGGGAGCATGCAGAAATAATATCAGAAACTAATATTTGTGTGTACATCACAGCTGAAGGAGGGAAAATTCTGTCAGATAAGTGGGTTGCTCCAAAGTTAAAGCCGTAATTGTGAAAAGATGTTAAATTGTTACCCATATAGAAAATCCCTACTGGATCAGACCAAGGGTCCATCTTGTCTAGTATCCTGTTTCTTACAGTGGCCAAACAGGTGCTCACAGAAGGCCTACAAGCAGAGCAGGAAAGCCAGAGCCTCCCCCATCTCTTCCCTTCTAGCAACTGATATTCAGAGGAGGGCCATTTAGGTCCATTAATGACAACTAGATTAGCTTTAAAAAGAGGTTAGACAAATTCAGGAAATAAAGGAATTATAGCTAAGTGATCATCACAGTATCTTGAGGCAGTAAATTTCATAAGCATTTATGAAGTATTTTTTGTCCTAAATCTATTACCCATCATTTTAATCAATTCTAGTATTGTGTATTTTACTGTCCACCTTCTCCACATTAAGCACCGTCCTGTAAAATTCTCTGGCCCTCATCCCCCCCTCTTTTTCATGTTTCCTTGTTGGGAAGGTGCTCCAAATGCTTGATACTTTGGTTGCCATTTTCTGTACCTTTTCTAGCTATATAATTTATCCTTTTTTAATATGGGGTGACCAGAATTGTACAGTGTTCCAAATGCAGTCAGCCTACTGCTCTACAGTGAACTGTCATTTTCATTGAACTATCCACTGTGATCCCAAGATAGTTCCTGGTCACTGGCAGTTCAGACCCCATCAGCGTATATGCAAAGTAAGGGGAGTTTTTTGCTCTCAGCATATATTATTTTATACTTTTTGAACTTTGTTTGCTACATCGTTACCCACTTGCCCAATGTGGAGAGATCCTCTATCTCTCTCTCCCCCCCCCCCCCCCGGTTTTACCATCCTGAATAATTTGGTGTCATCTGCAATATGCTGCCTACCCTGCTCCAGATTTATTTATGAATGAATTCTATAGCACTATTCCGTATATAAATTTCTAAGGAACACCATTTTGTTTGAAATTCTGTCCACATTCTCTCCCCCTACCCCTTTAGGTTGCTAATGCAATAAAAGCTTCATTGCCTCAAGGTGCCATAAAATCTAATAAAGAAGGAACAAAATGCATTCAGGTTGAAATTACACCTACCGCATCTAGAATATCAAGAAATGCAGTGACTAGTATGTCAATTCGAGGACATAGATGGAAAAGGCATGGTAAGTGATGCACTGGTTTAAATTACAATTTAATTCTAAAGGCTGACATTTTTAAGCCCACTGAGTACTTACCACATTCTGTGGTACAACCAGAATGTCACTAAGTTATCTATTGAACTGTGACTGCTAAAATGTTCAGTTTTCTTTAATGCTCATAGTCCATACTCTTGCATGTGAGTAACCACCTAATCTTCTTCGTGGTCTCTGTGCATAACAGAATTTTCTGTTCAAGTTAAGTAGCAAAATATTAGCATGGATTTCCAAAATAGCAATATAAATTGGTTCTGATAAGTGATTCCATTAGAGTAGCCATATTAGTTTATTGTAGTCTATTATAGCAAAGTAAAAACACAGTGACTCCTTAAAGACTAAAAATGTTGATTTTCTTTCCATTGCATCTGAGGAAATGAATTCTGGCTCACAAAAGCTTATGGTGCAATAAATGTTACACTTTTAGGTGTCACTGGGCTTCTGTGGGTTTTGTTTGTCCCCCCCCCCAAAGGGTGGCCATGTTAGTTTATTACAAGAAAACACGAAAATCTTGGGACACCTTAATGGTGTTATTCGTAGGATGTATATTGGACTCAGAAATATAAAGGGTGTGCATAGCCACGTAAGCAATAAGCATGGTCACGAGTTAACTGTACTTGCCATAAATGTGCCATAAATGTTTAGTGAAAACTTCATTCTGGCATAAATTCTCATGGACACACTTCCTTGTACTCCTGTATATACTTCTATAAACTTCTGTAAGAAGATAACACTAGCCTATCTCAATATTGCAGATAGGGATTAAGGTCACTTGTAGCTAAGGAAAGTTTTGTCACAACAACATGTATTAGTCTTCAAACTGTCTACACAAAATTTTATGAGGGTAGCATTTTGCCTAGAACCTTCAACATCTTCATGAAAATAAAGAATATTATAAAAGTATAATAACTTTTGCTTTTATTGTAGACCTTAATAGAACTTTCTTGTAGGTATTCTGCAGAGGGTCAGTTTGAAAAAAGTAAAGTTTCTTGATAAATGTAGGGCTGTTATGTTCTTATGCAAGAGCTCCCATGAAGTGATTGACAAGTAATCTAATTTATGACATTTTATTGTCTTAAGTGGTTTTGCACCCTGTTATAAATCCAGCACAGGTCTTTCCCTCCTTGAGGTTCATTACATGAAAGATCACAGATGCGTTGTTTATAAATTATGTTAATATTGAAAATAGTGCAGTGAAGTTCCAGGAAAGCCTTGACTTTTCTTTGAACATGTCACTTATATCTCTTCTTTATACAATATATTGATTTATTCAGTGGAACTGTTATTTCTGACTGTGGCTAAACAGTGGGGATATATACTAGTAGTGTTATTAGTTAATGATTTCTGCCTCTTATCTGGTAACTCTGTAAGGTATTTTAGCTTGCAGTTCTGTAGATTAAAGGCTAATCCCTACAAGCTAGTGGCTGTAAATAAAGGGGTCTGTTGTAATGAATTTGACCATACAAAGGCATCAGTCCCAAATGTGTGCCATCTCGCTGTTTTTTTGGCCAGTTGCTGCTTCTGCCTTACTGTCTTGAGAAAGATGATCACGGAAGCCTTGTAGTGTTGTCCAAATTCAGTGATTGCCAAAGACTGTAGGAAACCCTTGGTGTAAAAGTATAGCCACGAACAACACCCACCAAGGAAAGACCATCTATAATTCACAACTATGTTCAAAACTATATATTACATTCGTTGAAATACAAAGAAGGGTTAGTGGTCACAACTAAACATTGATCCAACAGATTGCTTGTGACAGTTAAACATAGCTTGAAAAAAGAACATGTTCAAAACCAACAGTAGGCTCCCACTGTGGAAAGAATAACAGCCAGACGCCTCTCCCAGGTATAGATCAAGCATTTCAATGATCTCCTAGGATTCCATTGAAGCTTTTGAGCTGTGCCTATGTTATTTTGGAAATCGGGTTCCGTTTTACCAGCCGCTGTTGAAGATAATTGAAACACTTGATTTATTTATACCTGGGAGAGGCATCCGACTGTTAATCTTTCCACAGTGGGAGTCTTCTGCTGCAGTAACTTTCTGTTTGGAGGTCTATGGACACTATCTATGTACGGAATTGCAGAGGAGCCTACTGTTGGTTTTGAATATGTTCTTTTTTTTCAACTATGTTTAATTGTCATGAGCCATTGGATCAATGTCTATACATTCTATTGAGTTGTGACCACTAACCCTTCTTCATATTTCAATGAATTTAATATATAGTTTTGTTGTGAATTGTCGATGGCCTTTCTTTGGTGGGTGCTGTTTGTGGCTTGCAGAATCCAAAGACACAGGTTACTGTTGCTTCCTCCTTATCAATACAGATTTCTTTTTTTAATGTAGTTGTAAAGGTATTACTAGTCCAGAAAAAAATCATAAATGCATTCATTTCAGAAATCATTCTTTAATGTTGCCTTCCTGCAGGATTCATACTTGATGATACAGGTGCTGAAGTACACGAGTCATTGGTTAGGACGAGTGCTTGCTGCAGCAGATAACAGTAAGGCAAGAGGCTTGGTAGTATTAGTAAAAAGCATCTGTTTCCAATAAAGATGAGAAGTTACTTTTGTTATTAAGAGAGCTGATTGGCCACATATGCAAGTATTGCTGCAGACTCCTAAGTAGCTAGTAAATAGTGACCATTCAGTTCATGAAGATGATATCATGATGGTGTGATCTAATGGGGAGAAAGCTAGCACTTCCTTGGGTCATGAGGGAAAATTTAATTTGTACTTCTCTTACAAAGATGGATTGGGATTCCAAACATCAGTCTGATTATTATAATAGACTAGAACTGCCAACGTGTTTTGCTTTAAAGCAAACCTGGACCCAGAAAACAGTTATCACCTAAATGGTTTCAGGGTCTCCTAATGCAACCAATCTGTGGAACTAAATGACCCCACTACTGCAGCTGACTTCCTCACTCAGTAGAACAGGCAAGATTTTTCACACAAACCTGCACTGCCTATACCTGTAGTGTTGGCATGGAAACTGATGCTCTTGTATTCAGAATATCAGTGCCAGGAGGAAGCCTGTACCAAACCATACCATTAAATGGGAATCATTTCCAGTCTAAGCAGAAAGATGGAATGTAGATCCAAAGGTTTTTAATCTAAGAAACATACTTTATAACTCAAGGGCAGTGATCTTAGCCGGTAAATCATAAGCGTAATATGGTCACCATTTCAGGATTTAAGAGGACATTTCAGAGCTGTTTAATTTTCCATCTGGAATATATTACTGTAAAATAATTTCCAGAGATAACCAGTGTTCCCTCTAAGCTGAGTTAGTGTGAGCTAGCTCACAGTTTTTTAGCCTCCGGCTCACACATTTTTGTCTTGGCTCAGGAAGGATGGCTCCAGAGCCAACTAATTTATGCAGCAGCCAAATTGCTCGCTCACAATTTTAATGCCAGTAGCTCACAAAGTAGAATTTTTGTTCACAAGGCTCCATAGCTTAGAGGGAACATTGGAGATAACCCATTCTGCTGCAGACCCCCCTCATGTCATTCCTCAGGTCCCTTGTCCCCCCCAGAAGCAGCATTTCCTGGAGATCAGAGAGTCGCAGTGGGAAGGGAAGGAAGAAAATTCCATTCTGCCATTGAACATTTAATCTGGATCCATTCCACTGTCTTTCAAATACTCTGCTTCTGTCCATAGAGTTCGTTTGAATAATATAAAGTACAGTTGTAATGAATTTAATTTCCATGGTATTGGCCTTAAATAGATACACACAACCATAGTAATTAAAATAAATCAAACCAGAAGTTTAACTGGAGAGCAACAGTGTACATATTTAGAAATGGGTGCTATTCCACTGAGTTATTGCGATTAGGATACAAAGTATTGTGTGCATGGTATGGAGCCCAAAGGCTTTCATTTGTCACTAGACTGAGAAGACAGTGGTGATTTGATACTATAACTTCATGTAATAAGAAATTTTGCTGTGAATTTTGCAGTTCCTTTTGGGTGGAATTGTTTAGAACATTAAGATAATTTGATAGTAATCTAAACACTGCATCCTGTTATACATCTGCATCAAAGCACATTATTAACAGTACAAATTGATTGGATAAATGTTATGTGGGAATTCATATGCTGTGTAGCTTGAGGGCCAAACTACATGTTACACCTGTTGGAGACTGCTAAATAGGGACCGGCAGCCATATTGTAGCTGCAAGTCCTCAGAGACAACTCCTATGAAAAAAGTACAACAACAGGGGCCTGTTGTGGATCAGGACTATGGTGTGGGTAGAGAAGGGGCTACTGACTTCCTTCCTAAACTGCATTCAGTGGATGTGCAGCCTTTCAGGGGGAAAATAAGGCCCCCTGCATGCCCCCCAAACCATTTAGACCCCCAAAACAGCATAAGGGAGGAAAGCAGGAACTCCATGCTGTCGTCCAAGTCCTAATGGGGCCCCTGCTGCGGTTTTACATGGGAGCAGTCTTGTGAACTTGTGTAAAGAGTAACATGTAGTTTAGCCTTCATCTGAATTCATCTGGATACTCAAAAGACATGAAATGGAAGATCTGTGTCTTGTTGCATGGGTCTCATCTAGAGCCTGATACTAAAATGAGCCAGCCAAGTATTATCCTTGTTTCTGATCCTTCAAACGATGGCTGTTTCTTGCCCAAGGACTGCAATTTAAAGTTTTGCAAGTTGGTTCAAATATGACAAACTACAGTTTGTACTAAAGAGAGTAATGGGAGCATGTGCAGAAAGGAGTGCACAGTCAGTTATCAATGCATTAGGGGACAGTAAACATCATGAATGGTATGGGAGACTACCAAGGAATTCCAGCGTTGTGATGCAGAGGCAGGCAATGGCAAACCACTCACGTACATCTTTTGCCTTGAAAACCCTATGGGGTCACCATAAGTCGGCTGTGACTGGATGGCAAAACAGACAAACAAAAACAATCATGTGGGAACCAACCAAAATGTAATTATTGTATTGCAATTCACGTTGCTTAGGTTTATGTCTGATTTTAAAACTTATGAATAACAAAATGCCCTGATAAAAGCAATAAGGTTAATATGTTAGATTTTAAAACAATCATAGCCTAACTTTTGGACTGTAGTGTTTGAAAACTACCTTAATGACCCCGAACTTTGCAGTGCTCTCTTCTCATTCCCCAAGCTGAACTGCCAGTTTGATTCAGGTGGGTAGGTGTGTTGATCTGAAGCAGCAGAACAAAGTTTGAGTCCAGTGGCACGTTTAAGACCAACAAAGCTTATACCCAGAATAAAACTTTGTTGGTCTTAAAGGTGCCACTGGACTCAAACTTTGTCAATCTGATTTGACAGTGCTTATTTAGATTTATTATTTATTTATTTGATTTATACCCTGCCCTCCTCACCGAAGCAGGCTCAAGGTGATTTACATAAACTTGTATGTCTGCTTTTCTACTTAGACTGGCACTCAAGATACTTTATGTGTCTTTACGGAATGTGTGCACTGATGGACAGAGCATCCTATTTGGTTAGAATATTAAGGACATACCTATACTCCGTTTCCATCCAAATTTTGGTCTAGCTAGAGTATCTCCTTTGGTTGTTGACTCTTTTCAGTTCTCAGGTGATTAACTGTTTGTGTATTTGATCTTTTCCCTCCTCTTCTTTACCAACTCCACTGGACAATAGTTAGCTTTTTTTATTCACTGATGTGATTGGCCTACTTCGCTAGTGTTTTTAATGTCTACTCATACTGATATTAACACTCAAAATTTCAGTTGCATCACACCCGACAGCAGCACTAAGACAACTGTTGCATTTTCTGTCAGTATTTGATTTATTCATAGAATCATAGAATTGGAAGGGACCTCCAGGGTAATCTAGTCCAACCCCCTGCACAATGCAGGAAATTCACAAATACTTCCCCCTCCACACCTCTCCCTTGTCTAATTAGCAGGGGTGGGAGGGAGGAGGTGAGTGAAGGAGATACAACGCTGTTATCCATGCCGCTACTCATCACCAAACCACTCAATAAAGTCAGCTCCAACACACAGTAACAAAAAAGCAACCAGAGTAACAAAACAACCCAAAGCCATCCAAAACAACTCACAAAAAACAAAGTAAATACAATGCACAAAATCACAAACAAAATATATAAAAATGCAGAACATAGCCCTCAAATACTCCCCACCAGATGGCAATCAAAGACTGCCAAACTCACTCAGCTGAGTAAACAATCAAACAAACCAAAAACATAATTGAAACAAGTCAAAACAAAGTAAACAAAGCAAAATTTAAACTGTTTTGAATCAAAAACAAAACAAAAGCCCTGTACTTACAAGCTAAATAATAGTAAGCTAACCATCCTAACTCCCTCCAAGCCTTTTCATCTACTCAACTTTCATGCTGCTCCTGCCCCACTCAAACAAAGGAGGGAGAAGAGATTTTGGAACTGAGTCTAAAACAAAAGAGGGGGAGAGAGAGATGAGGCTAAAAACTGAGTCAAAGCTAAATTAAACAGAAAACAAAACCCAAACAAAAAACAAAGCACTAAGATAAAATAGTTCAGTTCAGTACCTTTATTGGCATAGATTAGAAGCATAACAAGAACCACAATTTTAATATACAAAAGACAGTCATTCCGCCAGAGTTTTAACATTATCTATATATCTAGTTCCCAACATGGCCCCCTGCATGCGGATACTTATTTCCGCAGATCAGGGGCACATGGAGGGGAAAGAGATTATCCTGCCACATTTGGGGCACCCTCCAGCTGTGCAGAAAAATCTAAAAACTTTTTAAAAGGATACGGGGGATATTTAACCCCCCTCCCAAAAGTACAACAGCCTTTTCTGTTCTTGCGCAGAGAAAGGACTTACCAACGATGAGGCGCTTTCTCTCCCCCTCCCTCTCTCCCCTTGGAAAGTTCTGAGCACGTGACTGTCCTTAGCAACGGCTTTCCTAGTGACAAGACCTTTGCAGGCTTTTCCGCTTTTGGGAAGCCAGGAGCAAAGAGGGACGGAAAGCGGTGGGTGGCTTTATGGCTGAGCCTGCACTGGCTCGGCCTCCCAGGCACTGCCACTGCTGCTGTATCAAAGTTAGGAGAAAAGGAGGGGAGAAAGAAGGGAGTGATTGGCTTGGGGGGGGAAGAGAAATGGAAAGATGAGGGTATTTGCTTGGGGGGGAGAAAGCAGGGGGATGGCTTGAGGGGGGGAGAGAGAGATCGACTTGGTGGAGGGTTGTAAAGAAAAAGGAGGGATTGGTTTGGGAAAGAGAAAGAAAGCGGGAGGGGGAGAGGGAAGGAAGCAAAGGTGGGGGAATGCCTCCTCCCCACATGTTTCTTGCGGGTCCACCCTTGTATTCCTTAATGCTCATAACAATCAAGAAGTACCTCGCTACTGAGAAGGTAATACTGGTGCTCTGGTTCAATAAAAGGAAGGAGACAAGCCTCTCTTTTTACCTGTTGTGCAAAAGGGGACTGATTAAAACGTCCCATACTTTAACATAAAGTCCACGGTGAAGCAAAATGTGAGCAATCGATTCTGGTTTTTTACTGCCGCATCGACAGATTCTTTCACGGTAAGGAACTTTTGTAAATCTCCCAGGGCATTGAATCGTGCAAGCATGAAAGCTCAACATAATTGTGGGGCAGTTTATATTTTGGTTCCTTGCTCTTTCAAGACCTTGGAAACACTCCAGCAAAGAGGCCAGTTGAGGGAACTGGTTTATAATGGGGAGGAAAAAGAAGTGTGCGAGAGATATTTCTGGCCACCACTCCCCCTCCAACATTGCAAAACAGCCTCATATTGATGACCTCCTCCTCCTTTTGAAAGATTCAGCAAATGTACTGGCAGTGCCTGTTTCTCCTGTCACAAATAACAACTCAGAGATGGCTAGAGTTTTGGCAGCCCAGCCTGAGCCTGTGAAGACTACTACTACTGATTCACCTGGTAAATCTGTGAGAGCATGGAGTGCCTTGAGAGCACGGCTTTTTTAAATTGGCAGCATGTTTACCATCTTCTGGTGACTCTAAGGGGCTTTCCTTTGAGAAATGGGAGTTAACTTTAGACTCACAGAAAAATCCCTACCTGGAACTTATAGGAGATCATTGCCTACTCATCAGGGACATGATGATAGCTCTTTACCAAAGACTGGACTGTATATCTAATAATTTGAAGTGTTTAACAGCAGAGGTTAAAACTCTGCCCTTGAAGCTTACCTCCAGTTCTGCCTCTTCTCCACCTGATTTTAAACTGGAAGAATCCCAGTCTGATTTTCTCTTTGCCCCAATTCTGGCTAGGGAATATTACCCTGAATCTTCTAGAAGTGGGAACATGAGACTTAGGGAAGCAGATCAGACCTGTCGCCTATTCAACAGTCAACTAGGCCTCCACGTTTCATTCAACCGCTGGAACACAAACAGGTGGTCTAACAAGGACAAAATCCGTCTTGCACCGAGTCAGCTTCTCAGAATGGAACTTTATTTCATTGATCTTATTAGTGTTGAGCATTTGCCGTACTTTAAATCTGGAATGAGCATAATGCTAACCTTTGGAAATTCTTCAAGACCTTTGATGTTATTTAACCTTTTCTGGCTTCCTTTGAAATCTTTTCTGGCTTCCTTTGAAATCTTTCCTACCAAAGTCTTCTGTGAGGGTTTGCTTAGACGTCTGTGTCCAGGTCTTCATGCTAAGAGCTCCTCTACTTGCATGCCTACAACTTTACCTACTGCAGGGCATTTAATAGATTTGGATCCAAGCCCTCCCTCAAATAGCAATATTACGGCTGCCCTTCAGTTAGGTTCTTATAAAGCAGACACAGCATATTGCATCTAGACCAATCCTGGTAAATCCATCTGGCAGCTCTCTTCAAAATGAGCAAAAGAATGTCCCTCCCATTGTGGACCAACTTAAATTCTCTTCATGAAAGCTAGACTCAATGGTCAACCTTTTAAAACACTTCTCCCCAAAGATGGTGACAGATAACAGCCCAGTACCAGCACAATGGGAAATCCTGGAAAATGTGAATGATAATTTTATCTTGGACCTGGATAATGGCCCAATGCAGAATCAAATGGATGCCTGCTTGAATGTCCAAGAGAAACCTCTAAACCACTATGAACATCTGATTGACCTCAACATTAGATCAACATAGATCATATGCATCAAAAGAGCATGTGATAGCAGCCGATATTGAAGTTGTCCAAAAGTATGCCCATCTACTCATGTCAAAGAATGGCACTATCATCCTCATAGATCACCCAGATGTGTACTCAATGGCCCCCTCTCTGTTGGTTCCTCCAAATCATAAAATGAATGGTAGTGTGTTCTTTGACTACAGTGGTTCTTTGGATAAGTCAGTCAGCTGATTTCAGATATTCTTTGACTACAGTGGTTCTTTGGATAAGGTATCTGAAATCAGCTGACTGTCTAAAGACAATCGAATTCCAGCCCTTAGGATACTATCTTGGAATATTGTGGGCTGGAGGAACAAAGTGGGTGATGCCGCCTTTTTGAACTTTCTTAAATGTTTTGATATTATCTTACTCCAAGAAACATAGTCCCAGTCTGAAGTACAGCTGGAGAGGTATAGATCCTGTTCAGTATTGGTCTCTAAAACAGGGCTTTGGGGCTGATGCAGAGCAGGACTGTGGTGCTTCATCACTTAGATTTTCCCTCCTGGTCCTCCTTTTGCACATGCAGCCCTTGTTAAACTGCCCGTCTAAGCCTGCTCATGGTCAATATATATCTTCCCCCATGTTATAATAATGCTGATCTTTTAGCCCAAAGGAACAGTTTAAGTGTATATGTTGAGGATCTCAAGCGGAAATTTCCCTTAGAGGAATCTATGATTGTTGGTGACTTTAATGCCAGGATGTTGTTGTTCAGTCGCACAGTCGAGTCCAACTCTTCGTGACCCCATAGACCATGTCACGCCAGGCCTTCCGGTTTGCCAGGATAGGGAAGGATAACCAACTCTTGTATGAGGCTATGGGCTTTGACACTAATGACATTGATGACTGTTTATTCAAACATATTATTCCTACAAGACAATCCAAAGACCCTCATGTTAATGCGATAGGGGTATCTTTAGTTAATTTCTGTACGTTAGCCAGTAGATTAGTTTTAAATGGGTCATTGCCTCATGATATGCATGGTGAAATACACCTTTGGTTCCATCCGGGGTCATAGTGTAATGGATTGTGTTATTGTTTCTACCAATTTGAAAAGATGGATTCTTGATTTTTTTTTTTGTGGGTACACGTGATGATAGTGACCACTTCCTACTGATCACTGTCTTGGTTGGTGGGAATTCACCCTGTCTATCCTCTGTGCCCATTTCTTCCTGTGAAAACATACCTTCCTTTCAGAGAATTAGGTGGTCCCCAAAAATAAAGGTGGGTATTAATCAGTTAATACACTCTGTCGGGGTTAGCAAGTGAATTCAGCAACTAACATACATTAAAAAACACTTTTGAGGTTTTCCATTCTTATAGCAGCTTGGTCACCACTATCAATTGCTCACTTCAGCAGCAATCTATAATCTCCCATAGTTCCTCTAGAAGTAATACTGACCCATGGTTCGATGAAGAATGTCAGAATTAATAGTCTCAGTTACGTGCCACTTATTGTTCTTACCATAATAGTAAAGCTACCAATATACCCTATAGGTATTTTAAATTTAAAAACAACTTCAAGCTACCATAGCATATAAGAAGAGACAGCTAAAATAGAATAAAATAAAAATAAAATGCTCCAAGAACGGAGCACAGCCTCATAGTATCCTATCGCGTCAAAACCGAAAACGGGAAAATCAGAAGTGAGGTACATTCCACTAGGACAATGACTTCTTCCACAGCTTTTGTGGAAGGAGTGCCTTTGACGGAGATCTGCAGAGCTGCCACGTGGTCGTCATCAGACATATTTGTACATCACTACACTTTGGATTTGCAGGTGAGATGTGAGGCTCAAGAGGGCACGGAGGTTCTTCATTAACTGTTCAAGTGAGGAGAGCATGCCCCTACACTTGGTGAGTAGCTTGCTAGAATCCCCATGTGGGATTGCACAGAAGATCGATGATGGGGAAAAAGTTGCACTTACCTGAAAGTTTTGTTCATCAAGTATCTTCTGTGCAGGCACACATACTATCCTTCGTGCCCCGCTGCATGCTCTGGCTTTGGCGGTGCTAGAGGTACTGAGGGTTAGGGGGTGTTACTGCACAGGAGCACATGGTCCCTGGGTGGGAACAAGCTTGTGACTCTGGTACGCAGCGCCCCCAGAGCCTTTTAGCTGTAAAGACCTATCTGATGGCAGGCCTGCTCATGCACAGCCCCCATGTGTGCCTGCACAGAAGATACGCAATGAACAATAGTTACATATAAGTGCAACTTTAGCATAGGTCTCTATTGTCTCATACTTCAGTTCCTAGGATTCCTGAGAGTTTGTTCCTGTTTGGCAGTATTAGTTTTGTCCTTCACCTTTCTTGAAGGACCTAGCCTTGATAAAGAATCTTATTCTATTACTAGTCTTCTGGAAGGTTCTGTTAAACACAGGCGCTCTGCAAGAGGCAACATTGCAAGCTCTCAGATGGAGACATGACCCCAGCTAGGTCCAACAGCCTAGGGCTTTGCAGACTGAACTAGGTGGGCCGAGAAGTACAAAGCCTCCCAACAAAGTCTCCTGGACAATCTTGTAAATAACACACAAGTTCTTTATTACAAGTAATTATGCAGTTTTTCAACATCATTTTGTGAAGAGCATCCATTAACCTTTAGTTTACCATAAAATAAATGTATACAGAATTGTCAGATTTTACAAGGACAATAATCATTTTGTCTTAGAGGACAAATCTTAGTCACCACAATTGGGTTAAACCCCTGAGTTATGCCTTTTGTGTGGGAAGGGAATCTGTCTACACCTAAAAAAGTGACTATAACCTCATCCCCAAATAATTCAGGGGCAGTGCCCTCTTATTTCCCCAATCTGTCTGCTTTCTTTTTGTCTTGTCTGCCTGGCTGCCTCTTTTTCTGTTCATTCCCATTTCCCGTTCCCTCTTTCCCATTCTCTTTCAGTTACAAAAAGTTCAGAAGTGGGAATGCAAGCAATGCACTGGATGCTTCTTCAGAAGGGAAAAAGGGTTTAGCGTAAACCATAAATGCTTATGTCCCAAGGAGGAAGCAGAGAAATAGGCTCTAATTCTGACAGGGAAAGATCATATTATGTAGAAACTCTGATGAAAAGAGGGCTGTGTATCATTACCTGACTTTAGAAAGCTGCAAATCCCATAATTTAAGGGATGCAATTTTTGTGTTCAAACCTTTAGCATAGTGAAAGATCTTAACATTCAGGATAAATATTAATCTTCTTATAGTATAAAATTAATGCCAAAATCCTGTAAAATGTGGAATGGGTGAGCCAGTTTTCAGTATCTTTTGTGTAATCTATATAACGTATTTCCTGTGCTGTTGTAGATGGTCTTTAGAAGTGAACTTAAAAATGAAAATAATTGTTCAGCTCCAGTACTGTGTGAACTGATGGGAAATATGTAGGTCTGGCTTAAATCCCCAGAGTTTTGATTTTCTGCTGAAATTGGTGATTCAGCAAATAGCCTTCAATTTGTAAAAGTAATTTATCTCCTTACTAATATTGCTAAATACGATTAATGACAGGTAAGAGAAAACATAGACTACATAACATTCAATCTTCTTGTTTTGTCTTTTTTTTGTTTATCTCCATGTTTTTGTTTCAGCCATCTTTTTTTTTCTTATCCATCTTCAATTCTAGAACAACCAGATAATGCTAGTGACACTACTGAATCGGGCAACTTTGTCATACCCGAGATTAGTGTCACAAATGTGGCTGGAGAGAGAACCGGGAATGGGGAAAAAAGTAGAGCACCAGCAGAGAGTGATGCTCAGCATATACAGGGTGTACAGGAAACGCCTACAGATCCTAGAATTGACTGCAAAGGCATGCCAGAGATCAGGAGGCAAAAATCTGTAAGAAAAATTATGGAGGATGGAATAAGTTCACCTGGCAGAGTGCAATTTTAAGAGAGCACTTTGTAAGCTACACTAAAAGGTATTGATTGAAAGGGTCACCGCTGCATGTTTGGAGATTGCAGTATATAATAATATATTTGCATGTTACCATTAGAAAAACATACCGCATGATTTTCACATAGAATTTAGAAACAATCTTTGTGGTGAGCAAACTGATATGCCATGTCTATAGCAATTGAGGGTGTTTTTTTTTGCCTTGGGAAACCACACTGAGAGACTTCAAAGTGGCATACAGTGCTAAGCTCCTACTCAATTTGGGTTGGTTTAGAATATTTAATTATACAAATAACTCTTTAAAATACTTTTAAATTTACATTACCCATGTCAGTTCATTTTAGTATCTTCCATTGTGGTTCTTGAAATCTCTGCAATCCTTGAGCTTTTATGCTAGGTTTATGTTAGGTTTCTAGCTTTGTCATATCACTAAAGCTCTGAACTGCAGAATGTGACCTTGCAGTATTTGGGAAATTAGTACAGTTCAGCTTGTTTAAAATGAAGGAGCTTGCAGGTGGTGCCCTCAGCATCCAGCTTCATGATTGGTTTTCTGTACAGGTAGCATTTAGATGCCTTTGCACATCCTTGGGTTCATATCTTTTCTGGCTTTCTGTAATATATCTAACCTCTTTCTAACCTTTTGCATGAATAACAGGAGCATTTTTTACCAAAATCACTGCAAAATGAGATTATAAGCATGCTTCTTGGTTTAAAAAATTTAATTGGTAATGTAAATCATTGTATACAGTTTCTCTCAGTTTGATATAATAGGTAAGTTTATTGTTCTTTAGCTTGCTTTGTGCTGGGAAATGCCAACCTCTAACTGTATAGACTTCATTTCAAAATGCTATTATGGAAGATCATATAGTAACTGCTTTCATTCTCCATGCAGGTAATGAACTGGGAATTCCAGAAGAAGAATTAATAGAAGTATCTGAAGTTGATGAAGGTTTTTACTCTAGGGCTACTTCTGCCACAAGTCATTCTGCTTTATCGAACAGCAGCAGCACTAGTAACAAGCCTCTGACAGGCAAGAGTCAGCGAAGGTCTGGAGGAAGCAAAGTTGGAGTGAAAGAAAAAGAAGCTGTTGGTGAATCCTACAAAGAACACTTGTCTCGTAAACAAAGCCAGAGGGCAATGAGTGAGAATCTAGAGCTTCTGTCTCTAAAGAGACTGACCCTGACTAGCAGCCAGTCCCTTCCTAAGCCAGGCAGCCATAGTTTGGCCAGAACTAGCACAACTCTTTTTAGTAAATCCTTCGAACAAGTCAGTGGTGGTGTGGTCCCAAATAACCATAGCGGTACAGAAGCAAACAGGTTTTCTGTATGTAGCTTGCAAGAGGAGAACTTGATTTTTGGAGCTGAAAGGACAGAACTTCCTGTTCCAAGCAAGCAGCCAAATCAGCAGCGACCACCTAGTATCAGCATAACACTGTCAACAGATTAACAGAACCTCATTAATTTCTCAGTATATAAAAAAGGATTAAGTTGATTTTACTACAATTTATTATGACCTTTTCTAAATATTTCTCTTCATTTATCTAGAAAGATTTCCGTTGGTTGAAAGCTGTGTCTAAACTGCCAAGGTTTAAGAATTGCAGTAAGTTTAAACAGAATAGGGTGAGGACTTGGTTGCCTTCATATTTTAAGGGTGGGGTTTTTTTTGGCATACTTCGTCAGTACTAATTGCTAACAGACATTTCAAAACCTTTGTACATTTAAGATGACCAGGTTGTGTTAACGTGTTTTGTAGGATACACCAGCCCTGATTTTATAAAAGTTCTATAAATACTTCATAGTAATGATGTTACTGTAATACAGGAGTCTATAGGACTCCTTACTCAAGGAATGAAATTCATAATAATGTTACAATTAGGCTTGTACCAGAGAGCTCATACATGACAGACTAATGCTGAGGATAGACCAATGCCATCTTTAATATGGATTGCATTGCTTGTGCAGACTTTAGCCATATGTTTTGAGGAAGATCTTATCATTGGCACAATTAATGTGTCATATCCATGTACGTAGTACATGTTTTCCTTTTTTGCTTTCACTAAACTAGAAAGGGTTCTTTATGTTTATTTTTAAGCAGTTTAAGGTCAAATCAGGGTGGGCGTTAGATAAAAATGATTTTTGCACAGACAAACTAAATATGCTGGGTTGGTTTCATTGAGTCACAGTATTCTTGCTACAAGAATTCAGATATAATATTGAATTGTATGGTTGCCTATAGAGCATTTTTTTAAATGTAGAGGAAGAAATTAGGCTCTGTCACCTTTTAGTTACTAGCCTTATATTGATCAGTATATATATATAACAGGTGAACATTGTGTTCACATGTTGGGTTTCAGATTTGCATGGGAGCTTATCCATTTTACCCTCAATTTCTATAAGCCCCATCTGTGATCTGTACACACTTACAGTGATGTCACACAAATTAATTGTGTGTTGCATTAGACTCTATGCACCTAGGCCCCTATGTAAACATGAGATCAAACACACATGGGGTAGAGCATCATATTCTTGATCCCACATTGTACACTTATTTCAAACACTAGTATAGGGCTACTGATCACACAGTGTCAGTGCTCACAATATAGGTAAATTTCCTGTAAGTAGCAAATTCAGTTTTTGAGCCTATCAACACAGCAAAGAGCCAATACAAGAAACAAAGTTTATTTTTAGAATAATTATATGTTGCCTTTCCATAGCATAAATGCCCATGACTGCTTAGAGCAGTAACAAAAGGCATTATAGTACAATTTAAAGTATTTAAAAAATTAAGCTTTTAAACCAACACTTTAAAACCAGGGTTAAAATTCTAATTGCAAGGCCTTATCAATAAAAGTGTCTTCAACTGAAATAATATAGCAGTGTGTCTGCTTTCCCCCCATCCTGGTAATGATGGTGGTTTTCCAACTAAACCACCTCATATTACAAGCTCACATTAATCTGCATTCTCTTGAAGCCGTGTTTACAATAACTACGTAGAGATGTAGTCAAGAATGTGTTTTGTTGGCTTTAAGTTTAAAGCCGTCAACTGAAAACTTTGAGAATATAACAGCAATTTAGCAGGTAAAAATCCTACACCGTGTGTATTAAAAATTCTACCTAGGATTCCAAGGGATCTCCTTATGTGGATTTCCAGAGAGTATGTTCTCTAACCAAAACTAGTAGCTGTTCTCTAATAGTGTTTGTGTGAAATAGAAACTTTTCTGAAAATATCTGAAAATGATCAGAGGCTAAAATTTTAATATCTATTTGTTTAATCGCTGATATCATTTATTTACTACTTTAAAAATATTAAATGTGCTCTAACAAACTAAAGCACTGACAATTTTCTACATTTTTAGATATTATACAGGCGTTCTATAGGGAGAGAATAACAATATATAGAAATATACAGCCATGGCAAATTAAAGAGATTTAAACGTCCTATAGTTAAATCATCAAAAATGCCATGAGAAACACAGTGAGCTATAGATATTTTTGTGTCAATAAACACATTAAATGTTCTCTTCATACTCTGATAATTTTATTTTGTATGCAGCAATAAACATTAGAACTCTGTGTATCTGCATAAGTTTAAACTAGGCTTGCCACTTGGAAGTAATTTCGCAATAGGATGTATGTAATTTTGTCATTTAGGTATACATCCTGATTGTAAAAAGGGGCTCTGTACATATTAAAAGAGTAAAAAAATCACATATGCATCAGTCCTCTTAATACAAACAGTGTGGCAGATGGACCCAACCCATTTTGATCAAAAATGGCTTTTCATTGGGATAAATTTTAGTAATTCATAAGTGTGGTCTAAGCCCTGCTAAGTGTCAGGAGTATAATCCTACCTATATAGGATATTGATTTTGTATAGTATACAGTTCTCATAAACTTGATTCCACTAAAACCTAACCTTTATGTATTAAATGAGTATTCAAATTTCCCAATATATAAAGTTTGATTAATACAGAGAATTTGGGGTGTTTGAATTTTTAGCATTATGCCAGCTTTTTAAAAAGGCCTGCTGTGGTCCTGATCATGGGGAAAAGATTTGGGATTTTAAACTTCTGAAGCATACGTACTGAGTCTCCAGCATAGGTAAGAGTTTCCTCTTGAGTATTGTGCTGCACATTCTCACAGTTTTACAGTTTAATGCAGAATTCCAAATGAGGTCATAAAGTCTTAGCTCTAGAATGTAATAGCTAACTTTGATTTGGTAAGTTCAGGTTGGGTAGCCATGTTGGTCTGAAGCAGCAGAACAAAGGTTGAGTCAGGTGGCACCTTGTAAGACCAATAAAGTTTTATTCTGGGTATAAATGGTCATTATAGACTTCAACTGACAATTTGGTTTGAAAATGGCTAAATAATACTGGTTATGTGAACATTGCTTTTAAAATGTTTTGGAGGGAATGATGATGCTGTGGTTGGGTGTAGTCTTCTATTAAGTTACAAAACTGCAACATTTTGTTTTGTATTTTTAACTGTAGGTGGTTTGTTCAGTGACTTATTACATTTGTGTGATCCAGTTGAATTAAGTGGAATTAATCAGTGTAAGTGGCCAGTGATTTGTGACATTAGGGAAATAAGATAAATATAGTGTGAATGTTTTTATTAGACTTTGCTGTGGTGATAAATGGGGTTTTATAAAAAAATTACTGAATGTTTGGAGACTACAATTTTGGAAGAATGCTGAAATACTGCAATCTTGTATTGATAACATTGCAGTTTTGACTGAAACAATTTATGAATGTATCTCTATGTAATGGACACACTTTGCTTTCCCATGTTTTGGTTTTAAAATGGTCTCGGCTTATTTGTATTACTTGGTACTATAGCCTTTTGTATTTTGTATAGTTTCATTTCTGAATATTGAAGACTGAAACAGGCTAGATAGGTATTTTTAGTAATCTCAGAGAAGACCCAACAACAGTTGATACTTTTTTCCTTAACAATATGAGAGTTCAAACGAGTGTACTACTTTCTCTCTTGTATTGTAGTTGTGAATACTTATTTTCTGTTTTTGTAACAAAATGCTTGTTTTGTAGACTTCAATAAATGAATTGTTTACCTAGAGTTCACATTTCTAAAATCAGAAGTCAGCATCATTTGTAACCGATACTCCTCTAGAACAAACTAGAGCCTTGGATTTTGAGTTATATCCTGCAACCTAAATTTTGTTATAATTTTTGTAGATGACAGACTTGAGGCTGAGAGAGAGTAGTTTGCCTGAGGTCACAAGTAGTATGTGGCTGCAGGCGAGAACTGACCCATTCATAGCTAGTATGGTACTCTTTATTCAATGTTACGAATAAATTTGTTAAAAGATGCAGATTTACTGTTCGCTGGTGCTATTACTTCTGTACTATTATTTTCTGACTTGTGACAACTTTTACTGTATTTTTTTTTTGCTTTCTCAAAAAGGGTGCCGTTTACTTGGATGTACAGATCTGCTGAGTATGAGAGGTGATTCAAGACATAAATGTGGAGAGCAGGAGAACTTTAGAGACAGCATAATAACTCATTCACCAGCAGAGAGGAGTGCCAGTGAAAGCAAAGCTACAGCTGGCAAATACTGCCTTTCATACTGCTTTGCATTTCAAGGGGAGAGCGGGATGTTCTTGCTGGCTAGCTTTAGAAACTGTAGCTCATTGCCTGGCAAATAGTAAGAAGCAGTAGGAACAGTGGGGGTGGATTTGCTCCTCTACTGACCCATATTTATATTTCAGAATAGTACTCCATACCAACTTTTGCTTCTTCCCCTGTGCTTTAGGCCTGAGTTGCCTAGTAGTTCAGTGCCCCCCCCCCCAGAAGAACTCAGGGTTTTTACAGTAGTTTAGCTGTCAAGTCACAGCTGACCCAGTGGGGTTTTCAAGGAAAGAGATGTTCAGTGGTGGTTTGCCATTGCCTACCTCTGCTGTGTAGTGACCCTGGATGGGTCTCCCACCCAAATACTAACCAGGTCCTACTCTGCTTAGCTTTCAAGATCTGACGAGATTGGGCTATCTTGGGCTATCCAGGTTAGGGCTTTATGGATTTAGAAGAATATAAGTCTGTTTGCAACTGAATTGCCAGTTAATACATTTATTTGCATTTCTCTACTAGTTCAACTCTTGGGGGAGGGCGATGGGGTTTTAAAAAGCCAGTCTCTTGGCTTTTAAAATTTGAAACGTCATGATCTAATACTTCTTGTGGACAATTAAAATGCAAAGAGGTGTAAAGAATGAAAGTAATTTTCTTCTGTAGTCTATATTGTCTATTGTATGTTGCTTACTATGTAATACCTTAATTCATATTGCTATGCTTTATAAGAAAGGGTTGCTTTAAATTTATGGGTCATATACCTTCTCTTTTTTGTAGGTTATTTTTACATTCAGGATTCTCTTCCTTTCAAGTAGATACGGTATTTTGGTTATATTTGTCAGCAGAAGCTGCCATGAGTGTACTGTTTGTGTTCTAATTGCTTTGCATTCCTTTCCCATGCGCTTGTGTGCTTCAGAGCTGTAACGCGTATCTTTCAAGGTTACTGGAGGAGTTGGTACTGTCTACGTTTCATGGGAGCTTCTAGCTTCTCAGCTGCCTGGCCGTTAGTGAATCTGCCAAATGCCCGTGCGCGGGAGCCCCATCTAATTGGGTAGTGCTAATTGGGTAGTGCTATATCCTATTATGCGCATCGGTAACCCGCCATTCCTAACAGTGTTCATGTTACTGCATCTATGGCTTTTCAATAAAAGTAAAACCTTCCTAGAAGCATGTACTATATTGTCTTGCTGTGGATCCTGACATTCTGTTAGGAATGCCATATTGGGGGCCCCTTGGTTGCATATCCATATATATTGTGGGAAGAAGGGAGGGTGCAATTCATCTCACCCAGATGCCGGGAGCACCGCTGGGACCCTTGTTGGGGCAAAAAAAAAAAAAAAACAACCCTTGAGTCCCCGGGAGCGTGCTTGGCCCAAGCGGAACTACTCTCCATCCCTCCTGAGTATCGGGACTTGGCTAGGGTTTTTGGGGAGGAGGCGGCAGATGAGTTGCCGTCACATAGACATTCAGGCTGCAGCATTGAAATCTTGCCGGGGCAGAAACTGCCTAAGGGGCGAATCTACACAATGGGGCCGGCCGAGAAGGATGAGCTCCGAAAGTTCATCGATAAAAACTTGGTGAGGGGTTTCATCAGGCCAGCCTCGTCTCCCTATGCGGCTCCAGTGCTCTTCCAGAAGAAAAAGGATGGTGGGCTGCGACTCTGCACGGATTACTGGGGTCTAAATACAGTGTCTTCCACCAATGACTACCCTATGCCTTTAATTAAAGACTTATTGGCTGAAGCGGCCAAAGGGAAAATCTTTTCTAAGTTGGACCTTCATGGATGCCTACTTCCGAGTGTGCATTAAAGAGGGGGATGAACACAAAACTGCCTTTAACACCCCCTGGGCCAATTTGAATATAGGGTGATGCCATTCGGTCTCCAGGGCGCTCCGGGAGTTTTCATGAACTTGATCAACGAAGAGTTACACAAGCATTTGTTCACAGGGGCCCTGGTCTATTTAGATGATATCTTGCTGTATTCCCCTGATTTACCTTCACATGTGAAATTAGTGAGAGAAGTACTCCAGACGTTACACAAGCACAAACTGTTTGCTAAGTTGTCAAAATGCGAATTCCACCAAACTGCCATTGACTTTCTGGGGTATAGAATTTCAGAACAGGGACTGGAAATGGATCCGGGGAAGGTCCAAGGTGTTTGGGGGTGGGAGGTGCCTCGGACCAGGCAACAATTACAATCCTTCCTCGGATTTGCGAACTTTTATCGTTCCTTTTTTCCCAACTTTGCTCAAATCAGCCTCCCCCTCACGGACCTATTAAAAACGAAAGGAAAGGGTCCAGAAGCCACCCGACCTGGAACTAAGTTTCCATGGACATAGGAATGTCAGGAAGCGTTCATGCGCCTGAAGGCACTGTTCACCTCGGCGCGGGTCCTGGCCCACCCCGATGAATCGAAAAAGTTCATTGTGCAAACTGACGCTTCTGATGTAGCAGTGGGGGGGGCAGATTACAGGAGGGGGAGGATGGACTGTTGCACCCGTTAGCTTACGTGTCAAAAAAGTTTAACGACACGGAGAGACACTGGTCAGTATGGGAAAAGGAAGCGGGGGCAATAAAACTAGTGCTTTCTATGTGGAGGCATTGGCTGGAGGGGGCTAGGGTCCCATTCGAAGTGTGGACAGATCATAACTTAAGAGACTCTCAAAACGCCCCGTTGCCTGAACGCTAAACAGCTTAGGTGGGCGGACTTTTTCTCTAAGTTTCAGTTCACCCTGCACCACTTCCCTGGCTCAGCAAACTCATTGGTGGATGCGCTCTCCCGCCTTCCCGAACACGACAGTCAAAGGGAAGTGATCCTCAATTCGGTGTTCACCCCCTCCCACCTGGGCGGAGCGGTGACGACTAGGAGCAAGGCCCACCTCAACCCACCCCCCTCTACCTTCTCAGCCTCCTGACTCGCCTACGTCACCGGGGGCCCCCCCGCCGGCTTGGGTTGACAAGTAAAACTCCGCCTTCTCGGAGGCAGACCGAGCACTGCTGGAGGGGTTAGGAGATTGCGTGCAACAGGAGAATGGTTGCTGGTATCATGAACATAAACTATACGTTCCCCAGTCGCTCAGGGGGGAAGTGTTGCAGTCAGTCCATGGCTCGAAATTGGCGGGCCACTCTGGCTTCGTGAAATCCCCTCAATTACTGCAGAGACAGTTCTGGTGGCCGCACAAGGATCTATCTTTGTTTATTTCGTCTTGCCAAATTTGCGCCATGAGTAAGCCTCGTCCCGGAAAAGTCCCAGGCCTCTTACAGCCCCTCCCTACCCTGAACCGGCCCTGGGAAGTTATTTCCCTGGATTTTATAACAGATTTGCCGCCCAGCAAATCAATGACTGTGATATGGGTGGTTGTGGATTTATTTTCGAAGCAGGTACACTTCATCCCCTTTGCTTCCCTACCCACGGCTAAAGCCCTTGCCAAGGCGTTCCTGGTACATGTGGTGAGGCTTCACATGCTGCCAAACAAGGTGATCTCCGACTGGGGTACTCAATTTGTATCCCGATTTTTGGGTGAATTGATGAAACTGATGGGGGTGGAAAGGGGTTTGAGTAGCGCTTATCACCCAGAGACTGACAGTCAAACGGAACGGGTGATTCAGACTTTGGAACAGTATCTCCGTTGCTTTACTATCAACAGGATGATTGGAATGATTTATTACCCCTTGCAGAATTTTGCTATAATAACATGTGCCACTCGTCGACGGGCATGTCCCCATTTAAAGCCCTTTATGGCTATGACAGCCCGCCGGTACCCTTCCTGGATGGGAACGTGGACTTGGGACCAGGGGAGGCGGGGTTGTGGTGCAAAAGACTCCAAGACTCTTGGCCCCTTTTGTGCAAAACCTTGGATGTGGCCAAAGAGGCTTACAAATCTCAGGCTGACAAGAGAAGGGTGGAGGGTTGGGCACTACAGCCTGGAGATTCGGTGTATGTGTCTACGAAAAACATTCAAATGTTGCGACCCAGCAGAAAACTTGGGTGGAAATACATTGGGCATTTCAAAGTGCGCAAAGTTATCAATAATGTGGCAGTTGATGTAGAACTCCCTAAGAACTTGAGGAAATTGCATTCTGTGTTTCATTTCAGCCTCCTGAAGAAAGACTCTGGGTCCTGCCCTTGGCGTCCGGAACGTCTGGTACCACCGCCTATTTTGATCGAAGGAGAGGAGCATTATGAGATCTCTAAAATCTTGGATTCTAAAATCCGACATGGCAAACTTTTGTATTTGGTTGAATGGAAAGACTTTGGACCCCAGCACCTCGAGTGGGTGGAAGTAGGGGATATTCGGGCCCCTCAACTGATCCACAAGTTTCACCGGGAGTTCCCGGACAAACCGGGAGACCTCCCGGAATAACCAGGAGATTGCTGAATGGGGGGAAGATTGATTTTCGAGGGGGCAGAATGTCAGTGGAAGCTGCCATGAGTGTACTGTGTGTGTTCTAATTGCAATTGGGTAGTGCTGGGGGGGGGGGGCGCATACGAATTCCCTATATTCTATTATGTGCATAGGTAACCCGCCATTCCTAGCAGTGTTCATGTTACTGCATCTATGGCTTTTCAATAAAACTAAAACCTTCCTAGAAGCGTGTACTATATTGTCCTGCTGTGGATCCTGACAATATTATTCAGGGCATCTTGTGTTCCATGTAAAATCCTCTGGTTCTTACGCAGAGAAGGTGAAGATCACTGAACTAAAAAATATATATTAAAATCAAAACAGGAGAATATGTGCGTACTCTGACTCCTCCTTAGCTTGCAGCCCATTTGTAGTAAATTGTACTTTGAATAATTCCAGAGAAGACCCAACAACAGTTGATACATTTTTCCTTAACAACGTAAGAGTTCATATGTACAATTAATGCGCTATTATGGTGATTTGCCCCCAGAGAATTTGATGGAAGGCATGGAATAACCTATGATTATTTACTTAGTTAAATATTTATTCCCCTCTTTTCTCCCCAGTGGATGAGAAAAAATTGCTAAGTTTTGTGCTAAGTGGTGTTTCCTCATTAGCCCTGTGTACTTGTTTACATACTTCATTTATAGGTTGACTTTTTCACTGAGACTCAAGGCAGATTACAAACATGCAAACTCCAGTGTGCATATTGGGGGGGATGTTTGACCTCATCTGTCTACATATGTATATTATACCTATGCATGTACAAACTGAATTCACTAAATATTAACTTGCTTCTATTGGGTACAGTTGCAATTCTAATTCGTTTACACCTTACAACACAGTTCTGCCTCATCATTTTTCAGTACTTCTGTCCTAGAATTCCTTCCTGTGTCTTTTCCCAATTAGGTTGCTGTAGGATGACTTATGAAGCAGGACTTTCTCCTTCCTCGAATTACTTTCCTGATAAGAATTGCAGTTCAGCTTTTGGTATAGCAGTTCCATCCATTTTTCTTGCCTTGTGTGTTTCATCAGGGAGATTATTGATGCTCAGCTAATACAACTAAGTAAAGTATAATCTAGGATCAAAAGAAATTCCAACCTTTACACTTTGAAGCATAGATGAGGTTTACCACTATTGATCACATGGTAATTTCGAATATTTATTCCCAGAATTGCTGCCTCTAATGGTTCTTCTACATATTATGTCCATTAAAGTTATTCTCCTAATGTGTTGTTTTCAAAAATACGTGTGCAGTCACGTAGTAAGACCCTTTATACACATTTATCATTTAAAACTGTTCTGAATTCTTAGGTACAAAGGGCTATGGTGTATGTCTGAATGTTACACAGAGCTGGTATTGCAGTTTAAATGGTGTACTTGAAGCCCAGATCGCAGTCTTCCAGACCTGCAGTAGATGAAACGCCAGTGGTGCAGGAGGGAAGCACCATGAACCTTGCTGATTACAGCCCCAGTTCAAAAGCATTCACTTGATACCCTACAAAGGGAGAGGTTGCATGTATAATTATGCTGAACACCTAACACTGTCCATTGCATGAAGTGGAGGAGAGTAGAGTATGTTGACTTCTTCACTGCCAAAATTACCACATTGGCCTAATAAACAAGTATGAACTGAGATTATAATTTTCTCAGTTTGCACACCTGATACAGTCCCCTTTACCCTATTTCAGAGAATATCTTTTCCTCCATTGGTGGAACAAGTTGTCTTCTATATGGATTACTGCTCTATGTGTTCCAGTAGGCAAGGGCTAGTACTCAAATTTTGTTGCTGAATTACTTTCACAGAAGTAAGAGTCATGTGTCGCCCTGCCTGTTTTGCGGAGCAGACAGCTTTTGAGACTGACTTCCCTCTCAACTGCACATGTACCTCTTTTTCTCTTTAGTTTTTGCCTTCTTTAACTTTGTACTTTCCTTTTAAAAAACCTCTCTCTTTGTCCTCCAAAATTACTACTACCATTCCCCTCACTCTGTTCTTGTTATCTCTTAATTAGGCTGAGGTTGGAAGCTTCTAGGAAGATGGAAAGAGAAATATTTTTGGCTGTAATAAAGGCATCCACCATAAAGCACACTGCTCCTTTGGCAGTAAAGCTTAAGGCAGCTGCTTCAGGCCTCAGTGCAAAAGTGCAAACCAGCCAGGGAGGCACAGCCTTGGGCCATCTTCTAAAGTTCAGAATGGGGATGGGATGTGAGGCTCACCCAAGAAAGTCTGATTTTCTGGACATGGGACCACAAACATGTCAATCTTTTATTATGCCCCCCTCTCTCCCTCCCCCTCCGGCAGGGGTTTTTTCCTGCAGGAGCGGAGCTCCGGCAGTAAGGAGCTCAGGGGGTGGGCACATGCAACAAGCCCCGCCCCTGCACCCTTCAGTTGGGCCACGAAGAGCAAGAAGCAGCCAGGTAAGTTGCAGAGCCCCCCCCGCCTTCAGGTACAAGCGCTCCCTCTGTTAGGGCAGATCTGCGCCCCCCCCCCAGCTACCAATCCAAAACAGTCCAGTGGCACCTTTAAGACCAAGTTTTATTCA